>NW_011889347.1:1810294-1862607 GCF_000151845.1 Pteropus vampyrus
ACTTTGGTTGCTTCCATGTCCTCGCCTCCGTGAATAATGTTGCTATGAACAATGGCGTATGGATATATTTTCAGATATGAGTTTTCAAGTCTTTGAGGTAAATACCCACTAGAGGGATTGCTGGATCATACAATAGATCAATTCTTAATTTTTTGAGGAAACTCTATACTGTTCTCCATTGAGGCTGTACCAATTTGCAGTCCCACCAGCAATGTATGAGGGATTCTTTTTCTCCACGTCCTCTCCAACATTTGTGATTGCTTGTCTTGTTGGTTACAGCCATTCTAACAGGTGTGAGATGGTATCTCATTGTGGTTTTGATTTGCATTTCCCTAAAAGCTAGTGATAATGAGCATCTTTTCATCTTTTTGTTGGTCATTTGTATGTCTTTTTGAGAGGAGTGTCTGATCAAACTCTCTGCCCCTTTTTTGATTGGATTGTTTTTTTTTGTTGTTGTCGTTATTGAATCTTATAAGTTTTTTTGTATATTTTGGATTGTAGGCCCATATCGGAGACATTGCTTGCAAATATATTTTCCCATTTGGAAGGTTGTCTCTTTATCTTGTTGACGTTTTTAATTTCTTTTTATCTTTTTTTTTTTTTCTGTGCAGACCTTTAGTTTGATGTAGTTCCATTCATTTATTTTTGCTTTTACTTCTCTTGCCTTTGAAGTCAAATTCATAAAATCCTCGTTAAGTCCAAGATCCATGACTTTAGTTCTTATGTTTTCTTCTATGCATTTTATTGTTTCAGGTCTTATATTCATTCAACAGTCTAGTTTCATTCTTTTACATGTGGCTTTCCAGTTTTCCCAGTAGCATTTATTGAAGAGGCTTCCCTTTCTCCACAGTATGTTTTTGGCACTTTTGTAAAAAATTCTTTGCCCATATAAATATGGGTTTACTTTTGGACTCACCATTCTGTTCCACTGGTCCATGTGTCTGTTTTGCTTCCAATACTGTGCCATTTTGATTACTGTCGCTTTGTAATATAATTTGAAGTCAGGCAGAGTGATGCCTCCAGCCTCGTTTTTTTCTCAGAATGACTTTGTCACTTCGGGGTCTTTTGTGCTTCCATAAAAATCTGATGATTTTTTCTATTTCTTTAAAAAATGCCGATGAGATTTTGATGGGAGCCGCATTAAATCTATATAATTCTTCATGTAATAACGTCACTTTAACTATGTTGAATCTTCCAATTAAAAAAAAAAGGTATATCTTTCCATTTCTTTGTATCTTCATCGATTTCTTTTAATAAGGTCTTATAATTTTCATTATATAGGTCCTTCACATGTTTCATTAGATTTATTCCTAGGTATTTTATTCTTTTTGTTGCAATTACAAAAGGAAATATTTTTTCCACTTTTTTTCTGATATTTCATTATTAGAGTACATGAACGCTATGGATTTTTGAACATTGATTTTGTAGCCAGAAGCTTTACTGTATTTGCTTATTGTTTCTAGTAGTATTGCTGTGGAGGCTTTAGGATTTTCTATATAAAGAATCATGTCATCCACACATAGTGACAGTTTGACTTCTCCGTTTCTTATTTGGATGCCTTTTATACCTTTCCCTTGACTGACTGCACTCACTAGGACCTCCAATGTTATATTGAATAACAGTGTCAATAGTGAACAGTCTTGTCTTGTTCCTGATTTTAGAGGAAAGTTTTTTAGTTTTTCACCATTAAGTATAATGTTGGCTGAGGGTTTGTCATAGGTGGCCTTTATTATGTTAAGGTACTTTCCTTCTAAACCAATTTTGTTAAGTGTTTTGATCATAATGGATGCTGTATCTTGTCTAAGGCTTTTTCTGCATCTATTAATATGATCAGATGATTCTTATTTTTAAACTTATTTATGTAGTCTATCACATTAAGTGATTTGCATATGTCGAACCATCCCTGTGCCCCTGGGATGAAGCCCATTTGATCATGGTGTATAATCTTTTCAATATATTGCTTTATTTGGTTCTCTAGTATCTTATTTAGGATTTTTGCATCTGTGTTCATGAGAGAGATTCGTCTGTATTTTTCTTTTTCTGTGTTATCTTTACCAAGTTTTGGTAACAGGATAATATTGGCTTCATAAAATGAATTGGGAAGTATTGCCTTCTCTTCAATTTTTTGGATAAATTTGAGAAAAATAGGTATTAAATCTTTGAATGTTTGATAGAATTCACTGATAAAGCCATCTGGTCCTGGACTACTACTTTTATGTAAATTTTTGATGATTGTTTCAATTTCAATACTGCTGATCTGTCTATTTAGATTTTCCAGTTCTTCTTGATTCAGTCTAGGAAGGTTGTGTCTTTTGAAGTACCTGTCCATTTCTTCTAGGTTATTAAATTTGGTGTTATATACTTTGTCATAGTATTCTTGTGTGATCCTTTGCAATTCCGCAGTGTCTGTCATAATTTCTCCACTTTCATCCCTGATTTTGTTTATTTTTGTCCTTTCTCTATTTTCTTTAGTGAGTCTAGGCAGGGGCTCGTCAATTTTATTATCCTTCTCAAAGAACCAGCTCTTTGTTCCAGTCATTTTTTTCTATTGCTTTTTTTGTTTTGTTTTAAATTTCATTTAATTTTGTTCTAATTTTGATTACTTCCTTCCTTCAGCTGACTTTAGGCTTCATTTATTCTTCCTTTTCTAGGTTTCTTTCTTTCTTTTTTTTTTTTTTTAAGATGAAGCATTAGGTTGATTATTTGGGCTCGTTCTTGCTTTTAGAGATAGGCTTGCAATGATATGAACTTTCCTCTTATTACCACTTTGGCCATATCCCAAACATCTTGATATGTTGTACTATCATTGTAATTCATTTCTATGTACCTCTTGATCTCTGTTTTTATTTCTTCTCTGAACCAATCATTCTTTTGTAGCATGTTGTTTAAACTCTATGTATTTGTGGTTCTTCCTGTTTTCTTTTTACAGTTGATCACCTGCTTCAAAGCATTATGCTCAGAGAATATGGCTGGTATCATTTTAACCCACTTATATTTGTCGATGCTATCTCTGTGTCACAGTATGTAGGCAATCCTTGAGAATGTTCCATGTGCACTAGAGAGGAATTTATAAGCAGCTGTTTTGGGATGAAAAGCTCTGTAAATGTCAATCATGTCCAGTTGGTCTAATGTGCCATTTAAGGATGTTATTTCCTTACTGATTTTCTGTTTGGATAATCTGTCCATATCTGACTGTGGGGTATTTAGGTCCCCTATTATGATAGTGTTTGGTCTGTTTCTCTCTTTAGTTCTGTTAGTAATTGCTTATATATTTTGGGGCTCCCTGATTGGGAGCATAGATATTAATAAATGTTATGTCTTCTTGGTGTATGATTCCCTTTATCATTATGAAGTGTCCCTCAGTATCTTTCTTTTCCTATTTTATTTTAAAGTCTATTTCATCTGATATTAGTGCCACTACTCCTGCTTTTCTCTGAATGCCATTTGCTCGAAGTATCACTTTCCACTCTTTCACTTTGAGTCTATATTTGTCTTTGGAACTGAGATGTGTCTCCTGGAAGCAGCATATGGTTCAGTTTTGTTTTGTCTTCCATTCTGCAACATTGCGACTTTTTATTGGTCAGATCAGTTCATTTACATTTATGGTGATTATTAAAATATGAGGTTTTCCTATAACCATTTTATGTTTTCATTTCTGGTAACTTGGTGTTTTCATTGCTTCCTTGTCCTTATGTCTGTTTTTTGTTTGTTTGTTTGTTTGTTTGTTTTAATTCTGGTTGGGTTTTGTGTGTTTTCCCTCTTATCTCCTTCTTGTTTTTTTAGGTATATACTTCAGTTCTGAATCTTTGGTATATGGTTACTATTACAAATATGTAGAGGATTGTTATACGTATATAGTAGTCCATTTTCTTCTGCATGTGCCTTATCTCCATTCCGCGTTGCGAGCTAGATCTTTGAATCCTCCCGTTTTCAGTCATCGTTATCTCAATTTGTCCCTATGTATGCTGAATGTTCATTAGTTTCTTGCTATAGCTAATTTTTTTTATATTGTTTAAGCTTATAATGTCCTGTTCTTAATAAGATTTGCATTCCTTTGCTTTTATCTGCTCACTAGTGGCTTTTCTCTTAGTTATGTGTTTTGTTGTTGTTGTTGTTGTTGTTGTTGTTGTGTTGTTGTTGTTATTTTGTTTTAGGTAAGCTGACCCCTTTCAGTATTTCCTGTAATGCATTCCTCAGAGTGGAAAGGTCTTTATTTCTCCTTCATATCTAAAGTATACATTCTTCTTGGCTGGTAGTTCCTTTCATTTAATAGTTTGAATATTTGATTTCACTCCTTTCTGGCTTGTAAGGTTTTGCTGAGAAGTCCCATGATAATCTAATGCATTTTCCTTTATAGGTTACTGCCTTCATTTCCCTGGCTGCCTTGAGAATTCTGTCTTTGCCATTGATTTGTGATAATCTTAATACAATGTGTCTTTGAGAAGGCTTTTTTGGGTTGAGATAATTGGGTGTTCTGGTGACTTCTTGATTTCAAAGTTCCAGCTCATTCTTTAGATCTAGGACATTCTCGTTAACTATTTGTCTGAAAATGCTTTCTAATTTCTGCTACCTTTCCTCCCCTCAATAATGCCTATTATTCTTATGTTTCCTCTTTTGATGGTATCAGCTAGTTCTTGTATATTTCTTTCATTATTTTTCATTCTTCGGTTTCTTCCTTCTGATTTATTTCTAGATTTCTGTCTTCGCTATCACCGATCCTTTCTTTTATTTGGTCAACTCTATTTCTCAGTCTTGCTATTTCATTTTTCATCTCTTTTAGTGTGTTCCTCATCCCCAGAAGTTCTATTTGGTTCTTTTTGAGGCTTCCAATATCCTTGCTAAAGAACTTATTCTGCTTGTCTAGTTGTTTTTTCAATCCTGAAATTAGTGATATGAATTGTTTTGGATCTCATTGAGTTTTTCAGAAACACCATCCTGAATTCTCTGTCTTTTAAGTCACATATTTCTATGTCTTTAAGCTGTTTTTCTGGAGATTTTTTTCTTTCTTTTTGAATTGCCTCATCACCTTGGTTGTTCATGGTATTTAATGGGCTATTTCTCCCCCTGGGCATTAATGGAAGTGTATTCTGCTTTTTTTTTTTTTTCCAGAAAGAAGATTTATTGTATAAAGGTCTCTCTTCAGCCTGTTGCAAAGAAGGAATTTTTTCTTTTGGTTTCCAGTAGGTGGCATGTAAGCTCCTTGGATCCCTGCTTATATAATGTCTTAATAATGCCTTTTTTTCTTATGGATATTCAATCGTGCTCACTACCCACATTCTCATTCCCTGTCAGTGTTAGTGACGGTTTTAGTAGCATTTGCTCAGATTTCCCTGGGGCTCTACAGTGTTAGGTTTCGGAGGATGTGGGAGGAGGGGCCTTTTGGTTTGAAGGATAGGGGCTGAGGCTCAGCCTCACATTTTGCATCCACAGTTGTTAATAGTCAACTGTTGTTTCTCTGCCTTCCCACATTCTCTGCCGTCTTCACTTCTCTGCTTTCTGCCCTGATCCCTGGGCACTGCTGCCAGTTGTGTGGAACTCACAGCTCTCCTAGGCAGGGTCGTTCAGGGAACCCACCTTACTTTCTCCCCTCCCTCTCTTCTTGCAGGGAGCTCTCGTTGTGAGAAGGAACTTCTTTTTTTCTCCCAGTCTACCACTCGAAACCCAGGATTCTGACTTCTGGTCGCTCTTATACACAGATTTCACACTCAGGCACACTGTTATGTTGTTTGGGTGTTTTTTGTTGAGCTTTAAATGTTCAGCTTATTGTTGTTTCAAGGGGATAGATCTGGGAACATCTCCCATACTGCCATGTTTCTGACGCTTCTAAACAATAATTTAAATGCCTTTCTCTAAACTGCAGAAATGGTCATGGGAAATGTCTCTGATCCACTCAAGTTCTCCTCTTCTTTCAATATGCTCTGGTTATATTTATTTTAAAAATGTTTATTTGAATACTTATTCTGTGTCAAGCCCCATTCTATGTGCTGAGAAGAGCTGGAGGTGAAAGTTGGGGTAGAGACAGAAACGAATAAAACATATTCTTTTTCTTTAAGGAACTCATCATTAAGTGGAGAGATAGATACACATGTCAAAAATTTATTGTATAATGTGTTTAATGCTAACATAAAAATATATGTGAAGTACTTTCGTAGAATCAAAAAAACTGGTCTAACTTCAGAGGGGTGATTAAGGATCAGGGAATGTTTCACAGAATTTGTGACACTTGACACTCAATATTTTAGTTGGGCTTTGAAAGATGAAAACAAGTTAACTTTGGATAGGCAGAGGTAAAGTGGACCTAGTGTGTTCAAAGTCATGGAGTCATAAAGAGTATGAGACCTTTATTCTGTTCTTAACTGGGCATCTTTATGGCAGAGGTTGATTAAACACAGGAGGAATGTGGACAATTTTTTTATTGCAGAAGATCATTCTTTTGACATTGTTAGGACAAGCCTAGAAAACCATTCTCACTTCATGTGCAGCCCCTTGACAGCCTTGATCATTGTTATGCCATGATGAACTAAGAATAGCTGATATACAGCTCATATTTCTCCCCCTTAGGTTTTATATTCTAGAAATAGGAAAACATTAGAGTTGTTAGGAATTATGCTCAATGGATGTTGAGCTCCCCTATCTTTGATAATAGTAACAAATGTTGAGTTAAATCTCTATGCTATGCACATTTTTTATATTAGAGCACTGCGTGAGAAAATACAAAAGTAGTAATAACAAGATCTATGTCTTTAAGAGCTTATAATTTACTGCAAGAGAAGAGAATCCTTCCAAGAGTCTAGAATTTCTTCCATGCTAATATATAAAAGTGGGCTATTTAGCAATTCTATTTTTTGTATAATTTACAATAATTTGTTAAATTTTGATGATTTTTCAATAGGTGATTTATTCACATGTTTCCCACCCCAAAAAGTGGACTCCCACTCCACTGAACTTCTCTATTAAAAAACAATTGATAGCACCAAATTCATATGTACCTTTCTAGAATAGTATGTTCAGCTACAATTAAATATAAACATTTTTTCTTTTAACCTTTGTTACAAGAACGGTGGCATCTTATACATACTGCATTATACCCTGTTTTTTGTACTTAAGATGTATCATAGAAAAAACTTTCCTTATCAGCACATACAAAGCCAACTCATTCTTTTACGTTGTTTTTTTGTTTATAAATGCAGTATATTCTACTGTGTGGATGTTCTTTAATTTATTGAACTAGTTAGGTTGTTTTTAATCTTTTGTTTTAATAAATGGTCCTGAAATAAAGACTAAAACAAATTTAATCTTATGACATTTTTATCTCATGCATTGTTATCAAGACTTTAGGTAAGCAAAGGAGACACACTGGGATTTAGATTGCATTACATTACTTTTCTCCTTCTTACCTCATATCTAGCTCATGTTCCCTTAAGAAAAGTCATCTTCAGTAATGTCTTCCATAGTCCAAGGCAACCATTTTGGATACTCTGAGATTCTGGGCTCCCTTCTGTTAGTAGAAAGATTATGGATTTGGTGCTAAGCAAACCTTGGGCTCAGTGGTACTGGTGTAGTCAATCTCTAGGAAGTAGAAGTGACTTAAAAAGAAATACATGGGGGCATATGAAAGGAGTGATTAGCTGATACCACAGTTAAAATTACAATGTTGCTGATGGGAGTCACCACATAGATTACCAGAAATATCCCAAAAAGAAGAAACCAAAGGCCATGATATCTCCCAAACCCAAAAGGATAAATTCTGAAATTTGAGTCATGTTTTCTTTTTTAGTGCTAGTCATGACTTGGATCTAAAAAAATAAAAATACAATATTATTGACTATATTCCCTATGCTATACTTTACATCACCATGACTATTTTCTAACTACCAATTTGTACTTCTTGATCTCTTCACCTTTTAGTACAAGGAGGGTACTAGTCTAATCAGAGGTAGCACTGTAAATTATATAAATGCTAACCAC
Organism: Pteropus vampyrus; assembly: GCF_000151845.1. Taxonomy (NCBI): domain Eukaryota; kingdom Metazoa; phylum Chordata; class Mammalia; order Chiroptera; family Pteropodidae; genus Pteropus; species Pteropus vampyrus. The sequence goes on from NW_011889347.1 coordinate 1,818,263, forward strand.
TATACTATACACCCAAAACTAATATAATATTGAATGTCAACTTTAATTTAAAAATATATAATATAAATATAAATATAAAAATGAACATAGATCAAATGCTATTTTTAGGAAAAAAAGTCTAACTGCTTAGAGGCATCATACCTGTCAAGCATAACTGGTTTCTTTCTGGGCGTTCAGAATTCTTTTTTTATCATTTTATTTTATTTATTTTTTATTCTTTCAATAAATTTATTTGTTTAAATTATTTTAAAGTATACAGTACATTGGTTAGACATCTATATTGTTCATAAAACAATTCCCCCAATTGCTCCCTCCTCCCCTGGACTTCCACTTAGCCATCATATTAATGCTAACTGCATTCCCTGTACTGTGCTCCCCATCCTCGTACCCAACTATCAACTACTAATGTGTACTTCTTTCATTCTTGACCCCATTCTTCCAGCCCCCTAACTCCCTCCCTTCTGTCTATCACCAAATTGGTCACTATATTTGTGAGTCCGTTTTTGATTAGTTCGTTCTTTTTGTTCCTTAGATTCCACATATAAGCGAAATCATATGGTATTTATCTTTCTCTGTCTGACTTATTTCACTCAGCATAAAAACCTCTAGGTCCATCCATGTCATTGCAAATGGTAGGATTTCATTTTTTTTAATGGCTGAGTAATATTCCATTGTATATATGACCATAATTTCTTTATCCATCATCTGTTGATGGGCATTTAGGTGGTTTTCATATGTTGGCTATTGTAAATCATGCTGCCATGAATATTGTAGTGCATAGATCTTTACCAATTATTGTTTTGGTTTTCTTTGGATAAATACACAGAAGTGTAATCCCTGAGTCAAAGGTATATCCATTTTTAATTTTTTGAGAAATGTCCATACTGTTTTACATAGCAGCTGTACCAATTTGCAATCCCATCAACAATGTATGAGGGTTCCTTTTTCTCAGCATCCTCGCCAACACTTGCTGTTTTTTAATTTATTGATGATAACCATTCTGACAGGTGTGAGGTGATATCTCATTGTGGTTTTAATTTGCATTTCTCTGATGATTAGTGACATTGAGTATCTTTTCATGCCTGTTAGCCATCTGTATTTTCTCTTTGGAGAAGTAACTGTTCAGGTCTTCTGCCCATTTTTTAATTGGATTGTTTGTTTTTTTGCTGTCGAGTTGTATAAGTTCTTTATAAATTTTGGATATTAACCCCTTATCAGATGTATCATTAGTGAATATCTTCTCCCAAACAGTAGATTGTCTTGTTGTTTTGTTGATGGTATCCTTTGCTGTACAAAAACTTTTTAGTTTGATGTAGTCCCATTTGTTCATTATTTCTTTTGTTTCCCTTGCCCGAGGAGATATATCTGAAAATAAATTCCTATTAGCAATATCAGAGAGTTTACTGCCTATGTTTTCTTCTAAAAGTTTTATGGTTTAGGTCTTACATTTAAGTCTTTAATCCATTTTGAGTCTATTCTTGTATATGGTGTAAGAAGATGGTCCAGCTTCTTCTTTTTTTTTTTTGCATGTATTTGTCCAATTTTCCCAACATCATTTATTGACGAGACTGTCTTTACTCCATTGTATATTTTTACCTCTCTTGTCATATATTAAGTGAGCATATAGGCATGGATTTATTTCTGAGTTCTCTATTCTGTTCCATTGATCAATGTATCTGTTTTTATGCCAGTACATGCTGTTTTGATTATGGTAGCCTTGTAGTACAGTTTGATATCAGGTAGTGTGCTACCTCCAACTTTGTTATTCTTTCTCAAGATTGCCATGGCTATTCAGGAGTTTTTATGACTCCATATGAATTTTAGGATTATTTGTTCTAGCACTCTGAAAAATGCCATTGATATTTTGATAGGGATTGCTTTGAATCTATAGATTGCTTTGGGTAAGATAGCCATTTTAACAATGTTGATTCTTCCTATCCATGAGCACAGTATATGCTTCCGTTTATTTGTATCTTCTTCAATTTCATTTTTTGCTGACTTATAATTTTCTGAAAACAGGTCTTCTACCTTCTTGGTTAATTTGTTGCCCAGGTATCTTATAGTTTTCGACACATTTGTAATTGGGATTGTTTTCTTAATTTCTCCTTCTGAAAGTTTATCATTGATGTATAAAAATGCCACAACTTCTGAGTATTTATTTTGTAATTTGCTACTTTACTGAATTCATTGATCAGTTCTAACAGTTTTTTGTGGAATCTTTAGGGTTCTCTATATATAGTATCATGTCATCAGCAAATAATGAGAGTTTTACTTCTTCCTTTCTAATTTGGATGCCTTTTATTTATCTTTCTTGTCTTATCGCTGTGGTTAAGACTTCCAATACAATGTTGAGGAGGAGTGGTGAAAGTGGGCAACCTTGTCTTGTTCCTGGTCTTAAGGAAAATGCTTTCCTCATTGAGTATGATGTTAGCTGTAAGTTTGTCATATATGACTTTTATTATGCTGAGGTATGTTACCTCTATTCCCACTTTGCTGAGAGTTTTTATCATAAATGGATGCTGGATTTTGTCAAATGATTTTTCTACTTCTATTGATATGATCATTTGGTTTTTATCTTTCACTTTGTTAATGTGGTGTATCACATTAATTGATTTACAGATATTGAACCAATTTTGCATTCCAGGAATAAATCCAACTTGATCGTGGTGTATGATATTTTTAATGTCTTGCTGAATTCGGTTTGCTAATGTTTTGTTGAGGATTTTGCATCAATGTTCATAAGAGAAATTGGGTTATAGTTTTCTGTTTTTGTAATGTCTTTACTAGATTTAGAAATTAAAGTAATGGTAGCTTCATAAAAGGAGTTAGGGAACCTTCCCTCTTCTTGAATTTTTTGGAATAGTTTGAGAAGACGAGGTGATAATTCTTCGAATGTTTGCTAAAATTCACCTATGAAGCCATCTGGTCCAGGACTTTTGTTTTTTTGGGAGGTTTTTGATTACTGATTCAATTTCATTGGTGATAATCGGTCAGTTCAGATTTTCAGTTTCTTCTTGACTCAGTCTCAGGAGATTGTATCTTTCTAGGAATGTGTCCATTTCTTCGAGATTGCCCAATTTGTTGGCGTGAAATTGCTCATAGTATTTTCTTATGATCCATTGTATTTCTGTGGAGTCCTTGGTTATTTTTTCTCTTTCCTTTCTGATTTTATTTATTTGAGTCCTCTCTCGTATTTTTTAATGAGTCTGGCTAAGGGTCTATCAATTTTGTTTATCCTTTCAAAGAACCAGCTCCTGGTTTCATTAGTCTTTTGTATTATTTTTCTAGACTCTATTTCATTTATTTCTGCTCTGGTATTTATTATTTCTTTCCTTCTGTTCACTTTGGGCATTGTTTGCTGTTCTTTTTCTAGTTCATTTAATTGTAAGGTTAGATTGTTTATTTGAGCTCCTTCTTGTTTCTTGAGGTAGGCCTGTATTGCTATGAATTTCCCTCTTAGGACTGCTTTCGCTGTGTCCTATAGATTTCGTGTCATTGTATTTTCATTTTCATTTGTCTCTAGGTATCTTTAGATTTCTTCATTGATCTCATTAATAACTAATTCATTGTTTAGTAGCATGTTATTTAGTCTTCATGTGTTTGAGTATTTTCATTTTTTCTTGTAGTTGATATCTAGTTTCATATCATTATGATCAGAGAAGACGGTTGATATGATTTCTATCTTCTTAAATTTATTGAGACGTGATTTGTGTCCTATCATGTGGTCTATCTTTGAAAATGTTCCATGTGAACTTGAGAAAAATGTATATTTTGCTGCTTTGGTGTAAAATGCTCTGAAAATATTTATTAAGTCTATCTGTTCTAGTGTATCTTTTAGGCCCATTGTTTCCTTGTTGATTTTTTGCCTAGAAGATCTGTCTATTGGTGTCAGTGGGGTGTTAAAGTCTCCTACTATGAGTGTATTACTATTGATCTCTCCTTTTATGTCAGTCAATTATTGCTTTATGTATGTAGGTGCTCCTATGTTGGATGGATATATGTTTACTAAGGTTATGTCCTCTTGATTTATTGATCTCTTTATTATTATGTAATGCCCATTTTTATCTCTTTTTATAGCCTTTGTTTTAAAGTCTATTTTTTCTAATATAAATATTGCTACTCTGGCTTTTTTTTTTTTTTCATTTCTGTTTGCGCGAAATATATTTTTCCATTCTTTTACTTTCAGTCTGAGATTTTCAATTGATGTGAAATGAGTCTCTTGTAGACAGCATATACATGGGTCTTGTTATCCATTTGGTTACCCTATGTCTTTTGATTGGAGGATTTAATCCATTTACATTTAAAGTGATTATTGATAGGTACATTGTTACTGTCATTTTATTATTCATATTTGTTATTTCTTTTTTCATTTTTACCCCTTCTCTTTTTACAGAAGACTCTTTAACATTTATTGTAATGCTGGCTCGTTGGTGATGTATTCCTTAAGCTTTTTTCTATCTCACCTTCCATTTTTATCGAAAGCCTTGCTGGGTAGAATATCCATGGCTGCATATTTTTGTTTTTCATAGATTGAATATTTCTTGCCATTTCCTTCTGAACTGCAAAGTTTCCTTTGAAAAGTCAGTAGACATTCTTATGGGGATACCCTTGTAAGTAACCAGCTTCCTTTCTCTTGCCGCTTTTAAGATTCTCTCTTTGTCTTTGACCTTTGGCATTTTAATTATGATATGTCTTGGTGTAGGTCTGTTTGAATTCCTCTTGTTTGGCATACTATGTGCTTCCTGAACTTGTATGTCCAATTACTTTACCAGGTTATGGAAGTTTTCTGTCATTATTTCTTCAAATAGAGTCTCAATCCCTTGCTCTCTCTCTTCCTCTTCAGGTACTCCTATGATTCAGATATTTTTATGCTTCATGTTGTTCCAGAAGTCTCTTAAACTATCTTCATTTTTTTAAATTATTTTTTCTTTTTGTTGTTCTGATTAGGTATATTCGGCTACCTTGTCTTCCAATTCGCTGATTGGATCTTCTGCTTCATCCAATCTACTGTTGAATCTTTCTAGTGTATTCTTCATTTCGGTTATTGTATTCCTCATTTCTGCCTGGTTATTTTTATGGTTTCTATGTCCTTTTTAATGCTTACTATCTCTCTGTTGAGGTTCTCATTGTGCTCATCCATTCTCTCCATAAGTTCGCTGAGCATCCTTGTATTCTAAACTCTGTCTCTGGTAGGTTGCTTGCCTACATTTCATTTAGCTAATGTTCTGGAGTTTTCTCTTGTTGTTTCATTTGTGGCATGTTTCTTTGTTTTCTCATTTTATTAGCTTCTCTGTGTTCATTTCTATGTGTCAGGAATATTTGTTTCATCTCTCAGCCTTGGCCAGATGGTCTAATGTGGAAGGTGTCCTGTGTGGTCCAGTGCCACACTCTCTCTGATCCCTTGTGCTGGAAGCTCTGGACGTGACCTTTTTTTAGGTTGTGTGTGGCTTTCTGTTGTCGCCATACCTTTATTGTTGTTAGTATGTCAGTGGGTGGGATTAAAATTCAGGCTGACTAATCGTGGGAATTGGCTGCACCCTCAGGATAAGAGTTGTTCTGTGGGGGCAGACCCCACTGAATAAGATTTGCCCTAGCAGGCTTGTGTACTTGTTGCAACCACATTTTGTGTATATTACTACTGGAGCTAGTCAGGAGTTGCTCTGTTGTGGTCTGGTGCCAGCCTCCAGATGCACTGGTTCTGTGGCTCCTTGGGAGGGTCTCCCCCATAGGCCAAGTTCAGCCGCTGCTTTTGATTGATCAGGGCTCCCCTGTGAGAACTACAAAGCTATCTGCTGATGGTTGTTGTCTATGCTAGATCTATAGGTTAGTGGAAGAGACAATGCTGTAGGTCAGTTATCCCCCGTCCCTGACCTATGGCAGTTTATCAGAGGGACCAGTGCTCCTCAAGGCCTGACACTGCCTGTCGGTTGCCTGTAAGTCTCTGAAACTGGACAAGCCTCTGGGTGATATGTGTGTTGGGTGTCTCAGGTACCCTGGATGTCTCCTGGGTTTATTGAGTAAATTTTCCCCTGCCACTGCAGTGTCAGTTTACATGCCCTCGCTTTCTCTGCAGCTCGCTTCCCCTTCGGTTAAGTCAAGTTTCCTCTCATAGCAAGGTCAACTTTTGCCCACCATGGGCCTAAATGCGCTACCCCAGATCAGGGGCAGCTGCTTATCAATGTGCAGTGGGCAGTTTGTGTACTGGATGGGTTAGGAGCTCAGGAAGTCAAGGACCATCATGCCAATACAGATCCTTGCAATTTCCTTAAGGGATATCGCAGCTTGTACAGGCAGCAGTGGTCTGTTCACAACTGTTTTCTTCGAAGTGCATTCGCTGCACTAGAGAAAATCTGTTGCTTGCACTAGCTGTTCGACCCCAGAGCCAAGCAAGGCACAAGAGGCTGCTTGTCAATGGGCTGCAGGCACTTTGTGGTTTGGGTGAAGTGGGACCTCAGGGAGACAAGGTCCGTTTCGCCAATACAGCCTCAGTTTTGCTATAACTTCTGTGCCTAGGCATTCTTGCTGTAGACACAGATCACAGTGAGACCAGCTTCTGTCAGGAGCAATCCTACAGACTCCTGTGCTCCCTGGACACAATATTGCAACTCTTGCAGGCAGCAAAGGTCTGCCTGCTGTTGATTTCCATGCAGTTTCCACCCTGTGCCAGCCAAAGTTTGTTGCCTGTGTGGATTAGAAAATCAGGGGAGGGGAAGGGCAGGGCTGTGGCAGTTCACTGTCAATGGGCCTCCTGGGGCAATTTGTGGGTAGGGTGAGGCAGGGTCTCAGAGAGACAATAACAGTCAGATCAAGACAGCCTTGCTGCAAAATTGGTAACTGTTGTGAGTTCCCGTAGAAGATCCAGATCACAGCAAGACCAGCTGCTGTCTGGGCCTGGCCCACAGGTCCCCTATATTCACCCAAGTTCGTGTTGGCAGCAGTTATCTGCCTAACTCTACCTTGAAATGCGACTCACAGCGCTGGTTGCTCATTGGGAATGGAAATGTAGCTTACAGCACTGGCACTGTTGCTGGGATTGGAAACACCTCACAGTGATGGCCGTCCTGCTGTGAATACTTTTGGTTCTGAATCACTCGGAGAAGGGATTGGCAAACATCCAGCGACAACTGCTCTGTGCTACCTGCAGGTTGGGTGGGGTGGGGTCTCAGAGAGACAATGGCAGTCAGGTCAATTCAGCCTGTCTTGCTGCAAATTTGGTAACTGTTGTGAGTTCCTGCAGAAGACCCAGCTCACAGCAAGACCAGCTGCTGTCTGGGACTAGCCCATAGGTTCCCGATATCTGTCCAAGTTTGTGTTGGCAGCAGCTATCTGCCTGACTGTATCTTTGAAATGTGGCTCACAGCAGCTAGCCACTGTTGCTAGGATTAGGAACACTGATGCTCTCAGACCAGAGGTTCCTAATGGCCCTGTAGGAGGGGTCTGCACAGTCAAGCTGGTGCGATCTACAGATTGCCTGGTAGGGAGGTTGGACTTAGGCACAATGGTGGCTGCCCTTCCAGCCCTCATTTAGACACCAGGCAATGGAAACCTTTTCTGAATGAATAGCGCGTGAGCCTCTGAACCACCATTGGTGTCCCAGGTGAGCATCCGCAGGTCAGAAAGCCTTTGTGTGTGTTCTTCAAAGGAACATCTAGGGGTACAGTCACCTTCCATCTCACCTGGGCATCCAGAATCCCCTCTAGTTTTCTACACTCAGAATTATTGGAATTTCCTCTTCCTTGGGCTGGAACCCTATGCTGGAAAGCCCCAGACGAGACCAGGACTCCCCTCTCCCTCAGGAGAGCCTCTGCAGCCTCACTATTCCTCCCAGCGAACCTCCACCACCTTCAGGTGTGGGTCTAGCCCAATTAGTGACTCCACACCTCCTACTGGCTTCAGTGTGGCTCTTTTATATTATCAGATATAGGTGTTATGATCACCTGGACTTCAGGTGATTCTCCACATGGGTTATTTTACAGTTTGGTTGTAATTTCACTGCAGTCCTGGGAGGAGATGAACCCTGTTTTTACCTAGTCTGCCATCTTCCTCCAAACCCTAGTTTATTTTTTCAGAATTCTTAATTAATAAATTTGACCATAGTCCCTCAGATGCCATTTGGAAAGTTAATCCATGACTTCATTTATCCCATTATATATAGAATTATAAGCCCTTGAACCTGCGACCATGAGACATAAATATACACATTTTTCCTGATATTTATTTTGAAAAATAGAGAGAAAATGTTTTATCCTTAAAGATCTTACTCTTGTTGTTTCTACTGCTGCTAGCGGTGTTATCATCAGCAATGAACGTTCTGAATCATATATGTGTAAATTGTATAAAGTCTATGATTAAATCTGGTTTCCTATTTTAGAAATTTCACACCAGTTAAATTCTATGAATTGAATTTCATCATGTCAAAGGATGTCTAATCCTTAAAATGTATTTGATAGCAAGTTCTCTAAATACTAGTGGAGGAGGCATAGTGGAGTGAGTGCGAACTAGTCATGGTGGGAAGACTGAATTCATAGTAGAAAGAGACCTGAATTCAAATTCCAGCTTATCAGTTAATGGCTGTGTGTCTTTTAGTAAGTCACAACACTAATCTGACAGTCATTTTCCTCATCTAGAGAATAGCATATTAATTTTGTGTAACATGATTTACACAATCACTGGTCCATGTTAGGCATTTATACATTCATTCATCCATTAAACCACATTTACTGAGTGCCTAATATGTGTCAAGGTTTTTGAAAGGTGCTTAGATTTAAATAGTGAAAAAATCAAGAATTTTTCGGACTTGGGAGGGACAGTCAAGATGGTGGACAAAGTAAAAATGGGGTTCACCTCCGCTCAGAACCTCACTGAATTACAACCAAATTAGAAGAGAGGAAAAAAATGACATAGATTGAGGCTCTGTTCATCTCTCTTGTGGGCAAATTAAAGTTGTGACAGAAAAAGAGGAGCAAACAGCAGGGAAAGTCACCTAGGATCTAGAGGAACAGAAGCACTGCAACTAGGAAGAGAAGTAATTAATCAACCTGCAACAGTAGAAGGTAGGAGGGGGCAAAGATGCGGGGCTGCCCGGTCCGAGTGTCTGAGTGGAACAGAAGCTGTGGCAGTGTCAGCCAGCAGCTTCCGATGCCTCTTAAAGGGTCTGTGTTCATGAGTGGATTTTGCCGTGATGGATCTACTCTCTCTGAGCACCAGCGCCAGATTGCCTGCTCCGGGGCACCAGGGACTTACAAGGGGTCACTGAGTAGTCAGAGTGAGGGCCAGAGGTGAGGCTGGCTCCATACATAAATGCCAGCAGTATCCATTGTTCCTCTGTTGAGCCCTCCACCCTCTCGCTGTGTGGATGCAGCGCCGCCATAGCTGAGACGTCATCAAACTGGATAACAGGGGTCACTCAGCCCAGAGGGTTCCCTGAAACTCCTCCTTCAACTCATGGCCCCACCCAAACCATATCTAGGCCTATCCTCAGTGAGACAGATGCTTCTTGCTGAGCAGTGCCCACACTCACAGTACCGGTGACTGACCTCAATTTCTGGTGTGGCCTCTTGAGGCAACGATGAGCACAGCATTTGTGGATTGTTTGATGAATCTTAACAGGTGTCCCTGGAGGGGCGCAGGCTGGGTCTAAACTTAGCCTGCAGCTGAATCCCTCCAAGGTCTGTGCCACTAGACACCTATCACACAAAGACACACTAATAAGACTGGGAGACTGCAGAGCTTTGCTTAGTACATAGAAACAGACACAGAAAGGCAGCCAAAATGGGAGGACAAAGAAGCAGAAACCATATTACAGAAAAGAACAGAGAATAATGGAGTCAAGCAATCAAACAGGTACAGAGTTCAAAATACTGGTTATGAAGATGTGCAATGAACTTAGGGGAAGTGTAGATGAATTCAGTGAGAACTTTAACGAAGAGATAAAAACATAAAAATGGAAATGGAAATTATAAAAGGCAACCAGTCAGAAATGAGAAACACATTATCTGAGATGAAGAGTATATTAGAGGGAAAAATCAGGATAGATAAAGAAGAGGATCGAACTACTGATATAGAGGATGGGGACGCCAAGTACTATCAATCAGAAAGGCAAGAATAAAGAAGCCAAGACTATAATAATAATTTAAGGAGCCTATGGGTCACTATTAACTGTAAAAATATTCATATCATAGGGATATCTGAAGAAAAACAAGAAGTTGAAGAGCTATTTGAAGAAATAATGATGTGCATAGAAAAAGAAACCCTCATATACTGCCGGTGGGACTGCAAATTGATACAGCCACTAACTATGGAAAACAGTAGGAAAGTTCCTCAAAAGACTAAGAATTCCTACCATATGATCCACTAATCCCTCTACTGGGTATTTACCCCCAAAGACTTGAAAAACCATATCTGAAAAGAAATTTGCACACCGATGTTTATAGCAGCATTATTCACAGTGTCCAGGACATGGAAGCAACCGAAGTGTCCTACGATAGATGAATGGCTAAAGAAGCTGTGGTACATATATATAATGGAATATTACTCAGCCATAAGAAGAAGTGAAATACTGCCATTTGTGACAACATGGATGGAACTCGAGATAATCATGCTAAGGGAAACAAGCAAGACAGAGAAGTTAAAAATCACATAATATCACTTATATGTATAATATAAACCTAAAAGCAACAAATGAACAGGACAAACAGGGACTCGTAAACATGGATTATAGACTAGTGGTTACCCGAGGGTGGGAGGTGGTGGGAGGGGAGAGGTAGATGGGGTAAAGGGGGTCAAATATGTGGTGACAGAAAAAAATTTAACTATGGGAGGTGAACACACAGTGACACAGTGTATTCATTTATATATATATATATATATATATATATATATATATACATAAATATATATACATATATATATGTGTGTGTGTGTGTGTATATATATGTGTGTGTATATATATATATACACATATATATATGTGTGTGTGTGTATATATATATATAAATGGCTTACTGTTAAAGCGTAGAGCTGAAATTTATTGAATTTCATTAACCAATGTCACCATAAAAATAAATAAATAAATAGATAGATATTTTTTAAAAAAGAAATAATGATGGAAAACTTCTCTAACCTGGTGAAAGAAATAGACATAAAACCCCAGGAAGCTCAGAGAGTCCCCCAAATGAGGAACCCAAAGAGCCCACACCAAGACACATTATAATTAAAATGTCAAAGGTTAAATACAAAGAGAGAATTTTAAAAGCAGCAAGATAAAAGCACTTTGTTACCTACAAGGGAGCACCCATAAGACTGGCAGCTGATTTCTTAAAAGAAACCATGCAGGACAAAAGGCCTTGACACAAAATCTTCAACACGACCAGAAACCAGGATCTACAACCAAGAATTCTTTATCCAGTAAAGCTATCATTTAAAGTTGAAGGACAGATAAAGAGCTTCCAGACAAAAATAAGCTAAAGAAATTTATCACCACTAAGCCAGTGTTACAGGAAATGTTGGAGGGACTTCTTTAAGAAGAAAAAACATGTATCAAAAACATGTATAAAGAATAATAATAACTATATTCCTATCAACTTGTACCTCAAATGGAAAAGAATTAAGTTCTCCAATCAAAAAAGAGGGTGGCTGAATGGATAAGAAAACAAGACTCCTACATATGCTCTCTACAAGAGACTCATTTTATATTAAAAGACACACACAGACTAAAAGAAAGGGAATGGAAAAAGATATTGCCTTGATAGACCTAGAGGATATTGCGCTGAATGGTGTAAGTTAGATAGAGAAAGACAAATTTTGCATGATTTCACATACATTTGGAATCTAAGGAGCAAAGTAAAGAACAATAACAAAAGCAGAAATAAACTCATAGATACAGTGGACGACTAGATAGGAGGGGGCTTGGGGGAACGAAACAAAAAGGCAAAAAGATTAAGAGGTACAAATGGATAGTTGCAAAATAGACATGGAGATGTAGAGTGTAGCATGGGGAAGATGGTTAATAAGGTTTTAATAAATATGTAAAGGGGAAGAGGGGTACTAGATTTAGTGGGGTGATTGCTTTGCAAGTTATGTGGATCTCTGATTACTATGCTGTACAACTGAAACTGGTATATTATTGTATGCCAACTATATTAAAAAAAATTGAATTGTACAATGTAAATATGAGCAACTAATTGTCTATTTTATTTCAATAAAGCCAAAAAAATAAAATAAAATAAAATATTTTGAACTGAAAAAAATTACAACTGAATTATAAAATAATCAACATGGAAAATCACCTGAAGTCCAGCCGATTATAACACATACGTCTGATGATATAAAGAAAGGGATGCATCAAAACCAGTAGGATGTGTGAAGATGTGAAACAGGCTGGTCCTGCACCCATGTGGCAGTGGAACACCAAATGGGAGAGCATGGCTACAGAGGCCCATCTGAAGGAGAGAGGGGTCCTAGTTCCATTGGGGGGCCTCCTCAGTTTAGTATCCCAGACCAGAGAAGAGGGGTTCCCAAAAAAATTGACTGTAAAAATCAGTGGGTATTCTGGCTGTCCAGGTGAGAAAGAAAGAGACTGAAATCCCAGATGCTCCATTTAAAGGGCCTGCACACAGACTCATTCATGGACACATACTCTAGGTGCTGGCAGAGGAACGGAGGTTTAAGAGGCACAGAAGTCTTACAAGGGAAAACTGCATTACATGGTGCTGGAGTGAGAGCTGGAGGGGCAGCTGCCATTGTACTTTAGTCGGCTCCCCTACGGGACATCCTATAGACAGGCGCCAGCTTGCCTGAGCTGAACCTTCCACTTACATGGCCAGTTCTGAAGCTGCATTGGCTCAGTGAAATCAGCACACCATACCCAACCCACAGATTCCCTGGGGTGGCCCATCTCTAGACAGCCACCCTCGCCCTGCCCATTTCCTGGGCTGTGCATTCCATGCAGGCAACAGACCAGTGCATGCATTTTGTAGAAAAAGTTGAGAGCAGATCACTGCTGCCAATATGACATTGAGCAGATCGCAGGGGTCTATGGGCCCATCCCAGACAGCAGCTGGTCTTGCTGTGATGTTTGACTTTTGCGGGAACCCACAGGCTCAGAACTTAAAGTGAGTCAGAGGCTGCATTGGCATGATGGCCCCTTGTCTCCCTGAGACATCACCCTGCCCAACTCACAAATTACCCGTGTCAACCCTGTTCCCAGGCAACCCGGTCCCATCCTGTGCTTTCCTTGGGACAGGAATTGACAGCAAACAACTGTACCCAGTTCATGTGGTTCACGCAAAGCCCGTGCATCCTGGGAGAGACATTCGATGGCAGGCTACAATCCCCCAAGCTACAGTATTTCTTTTTTTTTAATGTATTTATTTTAATTCGTTTCAAGTATACAGTATATTGGTTAGACATCTTATATAGTTCATAAAACGATTTCCCAATTGTTCCCTCCCTCCCCTGACCCTTTACCTAGCCAACATATTGTTAACTGCATTCCTTATGCCATGCTCCCCATGCCCATGACCATCCATCAGCTACTAATTTGTACTTCTTTGACTCTTTACTCCTCTCCCAGCGCTCCAAAACCCACTGTCTGTCACCAAATTGTCCACTATATTTGCGAGTCTGTTTTTGATTAGTTTGTTCTTTTTATTCCTTAAATTCCAAATATAAGTGAAATCATATAGTGTTTATCTTTCTCTGTCTGACTTAAATAACTTCTAGGTCCATCAATGCAATATATTTTTCCATCCCCTTCCTTTTAGTCTGTATGTGTCTTTTAATCTGAAATGAGTCTCTGGTAGGCAGCATATGGAGGGGTCTCGTTTTCTTATCCATTCGGCCACTCTGTCTTTTGGTTGGAGCACTTACTTTTTCATTTGAGGTACTTATTGATAGGAATGTAGTTGTTACCATGCTTTATTCCTGTTTTCGATACATGTTTTTTCTTCTTAAAGAAGTCCCTCCAACATTTCCTGTAACGCTGGCTTAGTGGTGATAAATTCCTTTAGCTTCTTTTTGTCTGGAAGCTCTTTATGTGTCCTTCAACTCTAAATGATAGCTTTGCTGGATAAAGTATTCTTGGTTGTAGATCCTGGGTCTTCATCCTGTCAAATATTTTTTGCCAAACCCTTCTGTCCTGCATAGTTTCTTTTGAGAAATCAGATGCCAGTCTAATGCGTGTTTTCTAATAAGTAACTATCTGCTTTTCTCTTGCTCCTTTTAATATTCTTTCTTTGTTTTTAACTTTTGGCATTTTAATTATGATGTGTATTGGTGTGGGCCTCTTTGGACTCCTGGTTTTTGGGATTCTATGAGCTTCCTGGGGTTTTATGTCTATTTCCTTCACCAGGTTAAGGAAGTTTTCCATCATTATTTCTTCCAACAGCTGTTCAACATCTTGATTATCTTCAGTTACACCAATCAGACAAATATTTTGACCCTTAATGGTATCTCATACACTCCTTAAATTATTTTTATAGTCTTGACCCCTTGTCTCTTGCCATTGTGGTTGAGTATCCTTGGCTTTCCTGTCTTCTAGATAAGTCATTTGACCCTCCTCTTTTATTCATTTTGTTTATTCCTTTGTTTATTACATTTAATATACTTTTCATCTCAGATAATGTGTTCTTCAGACTGGTTCTCTTTTATAATTTCCATTTCTGTTTTTACGTTTTTAATCTCTTTGTTCAAGTTCTCACTGAAGTTATCTACACTTCCTAAAAGTTCATTGATCATCTTTATAACCAGTGTTTTGAACTCAGCATCTTTTAGATTACTTGACTCCATTATATCTGGATCTCTGTTCTCGTCTCTCACATGGTTTCTGCTTCTTTGTCTTTCCATTTTGGCTGCATTTCTGTGTCTGTTTCTACGTACTAAGCAAAATTCCTAAGTCTCCCAGTCTTATTAGTGTGGATTTGTGAAGTAGGTGTCCAGAGGCACAGTCCTGAAAGGGGTTCAGCTGCAGGCCACATTTAGCCCAAGCCTCTGCTCCTCCGAGGCCACCTGTTAAGATTCAGCAAGCAATCCACAGATGTTGTGCTTATAGTTGCCTCAAAAGGCCACATCAGAAACTGAGGCCAGCTGCCTTCAGTGTGAATCTAGGCGCTGCTCAGCAAGGAGCACCTGACTTGCTGAGGATCTACCTGGATGTGGCTTGGATGGGGCCACGAGTTGGGGGAGGTGGGATTTCAGGGAGTCCTCTGGGTGGAGCAACCTCTGTTATCCAGTTTGATGAGGTCTGGGCTATGGCGGTGCTGTGTAGAAGCATTGGGAAGGGGGAGGGTTAAACAGGGAACAATGGATACTGCCAGCACTTCTGTACAGAGCAAGTCTCGCCTTGGCCCTCGCTCCAACAATGTCTCCCTGTAAGCCCCTGGTGCCCCCTGCGTGCAGCCGAATTGGCACTGGTGCTCAGAGTGAGCAGATCTGTCACCGCAAAAATCTGGCGGTCCCTTTAATAGGTGTCTGCCGCTGCCACTGCCACAGCCTCCATCTCACTCAGTTGCTCAAAACCAGACAGCCCTGTGTCCTCTCCCCATCCTACCTTCTGCAGTTGCAGGATGATTTCTTGGATTTCTCCCTAGTCATATGGCTTATTCATCTAGATCCCAGGCAATTTTTCCTTGCTGTTTGCTCCTTGTTTCCATCACAACTTTGATTTGGTCACCAGAGGGATGAACAGAGACTCTATCATCTACAGCATTTTTTCCCTCTCAAGTTATAGTATTTTTTGGACAGATCTCTGGTATGTTCAGGCCCAAGATGGATAGAAGTAGATTGCTGCAATCTGAGACTTCTATATGAAGACACAGAGACAGCTGGCATGAAAAGCAATAATGCAGTGGCTGAAATAAATCTTCTCGGTATATCCAGATGACTCCCTGGGTCCTGGCAGCACCTAACTCACACATCACCCAGAGATTCTTCCAGTTGTGAAACTTAAGGGCAACTAGCAGGCAACCTCAGGCCTTGAGGTGCACTGGTCCTTCTGCTAAACCCCCTCAGGCCCTGTACTGGGGGTAACGGGACCGTGGCTTGCAGTGTCTCTTCCAGTTACCTATAGATCCAGTATAGGTAGCAACCATCAGCAGATTGCTCTTTTGCTCCCACCAGGTAGCCCCGAGCAATCAAAGGCAGCATTTGACCTTGGCCTAGAGGGGAGCCTCTTTCAAGGAACCAAAGAACCAACACACCTGGAGGTAGGCACTAGACCGCAACAGAGCAACATCTGACTAACTACATAAACAATACACACAAAGGGTGGTCTCGACAAGTACGCAAGCCTGCTAGGACAAATCCGCTCAGTGGGGACAGCCCTGACACAGCAACACATATCCTGTGCACATAGCCAATTCCCACAGTCAGGCCAAGTATTAATCCCATCTACTGATGTGCTGACAGAAATAAAGTATTATCTAAAACAGAATATTACACACAACTCACACAAAGATCATGTCCAGACCCTCTGGCTCAGGTGATTAGGGAGATTGTGCCACTTGGCCACACAGGACACCTTTCACATAAAGCCATCTGGCTAAGGCTGAGAGACAAAACAAATCTGCCTAACACAAAGTATCAAACACAGAGAGGATAATAAAAAAAAAGAAACGTGCCACAAATGAAACAACAGGAGAAATCTCCAGAAAATAATCTAAACATAATGGAGGCAAGCAACCTACCAGAGACAGAGTTCAAAATAATGGTTAAAAAGATGCTTAGTGAACATTGGGGAAGAATAGATGATCTCAATGAGAACTTCGACAGAGAGATAGTAAATGTAAAAAAAAAAAAAAGAAAAGAAATAGAAGCCATAAAAAGGAACCAATCAGAAATAAAGACTGCAATAACTGAAATGAAGAATACACTAAATGGAATCAATAGCAGATTGGATGAATCAGAAGACTGAATCAGTGAGCTGGAAGGCAAGGTAGCAGAAAATGCCCAATATAAACAGCAAAAAAAGAGAAAAGAATTTAATAATTGAGGATAGGTTAAGAGACCTCTGGGACAACATGAGGCATAACAATATCTGCATAACAGGAGTACAAGAAGGAAAAGAAAGAGAGCAAGGGATTGAAAATTTATTTGATGAAATAATGATTAAATAAACTTCCTTAACCTGGCAAAGGAATTATACATACAAGTCCAGGAAGCACAAAGAGTCCTAAACAAGAGGAACTCAAACAGACTCACACAAAAACACATCATAATTAAAATACCAAAGGTCAAAGACAAAGAGAAAATCTTAATGTCAACAAGAGAAAGATAGCTAGTACCTTACCAGGATATCCCTGTAAGAGTGTCTACTGGTTTTCCAAAAGAAACTTTAGAGGCCAGAAGGGACTGGCAAGAAATATTCAAAGATATGAAAAACAAGAACCTACAACCAAAAATACTCTATCCAGGAAGGCTATCAATTATAATGAAAGAGCTTCCCAGATCGAAAAACAAAACAAAACAAAACACAACTAATAAACAAACAAACAAATAAAAACTTAAGGAATGCATCACCAAAAAGCCAGTATTACAAGAAATGTTAAAAGAACTTCTATTAAAAAAGAGGGTGGAGTGGGGAAACATAACCACAAATAATAAAATGGCAATACCTATGTACCTATCAATATTCACGTTGAATGTAAATGGATTAAATGCTCCAATCAAAAGACATGAGGTAGCAAAATGGGTAAGTAAACAAGACCAATACATATGCTGACTACAAGAGACCTACTTCAGATCAAGTGACACAGACTGAATGAAAAGGGATGGGAAAAGAGTTCCACACAAATAAAGAAAAGGAAAGGAAAGGAAAGGAAAGGAAAGGAAAGGAAAGGAAAGGAAAGGAAAGGAAAGGAAAGGAAAGGAAAGGAAAGGAAAGGAAAGGAAAAATGAAAGGAAAGGAAAAATGAAAGGAAAGGAAAGGAATAATGAAATGAAAGGAAAGGAAAGGAAAGGAAAGGAAAGGAAAGGAAAGGAAAGGAAAGGAAAGGAAAGGAAAGGAAAGGAAAGGAAAGGAAAGGAAAGGAAAAATGAAAGGAAAGGAAAAATGAAAGGAAAGGAAAGGAATAATGAAATGAAAGGAAAGGAAAGAAAAAGAAAGCAAAGCAAAGCAAAGCAAAGCAAAGCCCAGGTACAAATATCTATATCAGACAGAGTAGACTTTAAAACAAAGGCTATAATAAGAGATAAAGAAAGGCATTACATAATGATAAAGGGATAAGTACAACAAGAAGACATAATCCTAGTAAACATATACACACTCAAAATAGGAGCACCTACATATATAAATAAATTATTGACTGAGATAAAAGGAGAGGTTAACAGGAATACAGTCACAGTAGGGGACTTATCATCCCATTGACACCAAAGGGCAGATCTTATAGACAGAAAAATCAACAAGAAAACAGCAGGCTTAAATGATACATTAGACTAGATGGATTTAATAGATGTTTTCAGAGAATTTCACCCCAAAGCAGCAAAATATACACTTTCTCAAGTACCCATGGAACATTTCCCATGATAGACCACACATTAATCTACAAAACAAGTCTGATAAATTTAAGAAGATTGAAATCATGTCAACTGACTTCTATCAAAGAAGACTGAAACCGTATCAATTGACTTCTATCAAAAAAATTATGAAATGGTATGAAAGTAGGAGTTGATTAAAAGAAAAGAACAGAATGGCTTTGGCAATTCTGGGTCTTTTGTGCTTCCATACAAATCAGATGATTTTTTGTTCCATTTTGTTAAAAAAATGCCAATGGGATTTTGATGGAGATCACATTAAATCTGTATAATGCTTTAGGTAATAAGGTCATTTTAACTATGTTGATTTTTCCAATCCAAGAACACGAAATATCTTTCCATTTCTTTGTATCTTCTTCAATTTCTTTTAATAGGGTCATACAGTTTCATCATATAGGTCCTTCACAAGTTTTTTTTTTTTTTTGCAATTGCAAAATCAATTATTTTTTCCACTTCTTTTTCTGACACTTCATTATTGGAGTATAGGAATGCTATAGATTTTTGAACATTGATTTTGTATCCAGAAACTTTATTGTATTTGCTTATTGTTTCTAGTAGTGTTGTGGAGTCTTTAAGGATTTCTATATAGGGAATCATGTCATCCTCAAATAATGACAGTTTTCTATTTGGATGCCTTATATATCTTTCTCTTGCCTGATTGCACTCACTAAGACCTCCACTGTTATATTGAATAGCAGTGGTGATAGTGGACAGCCTTGTCTTATTCCTGATCTTAGAGGAAAGACTTTTAGTATTTCACCATTGAGCATAATGTTGGCTGAGAATTTGTCGTATATGATCTTTATTATGTTAAGGTACTTTCCTTCTATACCTATTTTGTTAAGTGTTTTGATCACAAATGGGTACTGTATTTTGTCAAAACTTTTTTCTATATGTATCAATATGATCATATGATTCTTATTTTTTAATTTGTTAATTTGGTGTATCACATTAATCGACTTATGTATGTTCAGCCATCCCTGTGCTCCTGGAATGAAGCCCATTTGATCGTGGTTTGTATCCTTTTAATATGTTGCTGTATTCTATTATATTTCAATAAAGCCAGGCCAAAAAGAACTTTTCAATAGTATAAGATGTTTTAATTTTAGAATTGATAGTGTTTTGGGGAGATATAGAAATACAAATATAAATATAAATACATTCTCTTGTCAGAACATAACAAAACTAAACAAATGAATCATACTTAACATAGTTTCTTATAAAATATTTCTAATATTTTAAAAGAAAAAATATTTTTTATTCCTCATATTTCACAATTTTACAGTTAGAAAATGAAGAATCTGTTTCTTCATATCACTGAGTTTTATTGACTTCATATAAAGTCCAACAGATAATGTAATATGAAGCATGCAAATAGAGCTTGTTAAATGAATTTCCGCTATCATAATTTATTTGGGGTTAAAATTTCTTCTTTGTCTGTAGAAGCATTCCAAAAGAATTCACACATACTCACATACATACATATAAAAAAGCTGACCTTTGTCAATAATGTCTCGTAGAAATGTTATACTTACCAGTTTATGACATGATGGCAGGTTTCTTGATTCAGTTATCATGTTTTGAAATGACAAAATCCCAATTCTTATTCTCCATCAGGTAAAATAATTGGGAATTATGAAATGTGGTTACATATATTTTAAATAAGGTTTCAAAGTAAAAAAAAAGCACAACTGTAATAGTTTTTTTCTTTTAATAATCAAATTAAAAGTTCTCTTACACAAGCTGTCAGAAGTAGTTATTTTGGGGGTTTTGTTTTGCTTTTAATTTTCAATTTTTTAATTTGTTGTGGTGACAATGGTTAATAAAAATCTATTGTTGTCAAGTGTACTTTAAACCAGTTACCTTGCCATTTTTCCATCCTGATGGACAGATTACATCTAGGCTCCTGAGTAAGTTTCTTATTTTTTTTAATTAAATTTATAAGAGTGACATTAATTAATGAAATTATATAGGTTTCAGGTGTACAATTCAATAACACAACATCTGTATATTGCATTGTGTGTTCACCACCCAAAGTTAAATTTCCTTTCATCACCATATATCTAAGTTTCTTCAATGTTGGTTTTAGATGCTTTATCTGCTTTCCAGGTTGTACAGAAAAGAGTTGGTTGGGGGTAGTAAAACTCTTTGTATAGCACTTAGTGAGGCCTCTCCCCTGTTGCTTTGATGGCTGTGTGAACATATCTCAATTCTATATGAGCATAATATAAAACAGTACTTTCAGAGATACGACCATTGCTTCTGTTATCCCAGGCCATCATCGTGTTACCATTTGATTATGAAGTTCACAAACAATTTCAGCTCCTTCCTCTGTGTCAGGCAGTACTCTAAATGCTGGGGACATAAAGGTGAAGAAGTGCTGGGAAGCTGAATCCATGACTTAGGAAGTCAATGACTAGTGGAAGCAACAGACATGTAAACAAAGCAATGGAATTGCAACATGATAAATGCAACAATAGGACTCTGTATAACATGTAGGTGTAGCACAGAGAAAGGAATTTTGGGGTCAGTTTGCAGGGGAAGTAGTAACAGTGAAGGCTTATTGCAGGGCCTGCCATCTGCGTTGGGATTTTTTTTTTTTGGTTTATTTTTTCCAAAGAATTTTTTCATGTATTATTTCACTAATCTTTGCAATGTATTGAGTTTCGAAGGATGACTAGGAGTCTTCCAAGCCAATAAGATGGTGGAAAGAGTTTCAGACAGAGGAAATATCATGTGCCACTAATGAGTGACAGGAAAGGAAGCTGGAGAAATAGACAGGCACAGAAGACGGAGTGCCCTGTACACCATCCTAAGCAGTGTGAACTTTATCCTGATGAGGTCAGTGAGATGCCATTAAAGCAGGGGACCCCAACTCCCAGGGGCCGTGGACTGGTACCAGTCCATGGCATATTAGGAACTGGGCCACAGCAGGCAAGAGGCAGGCGGGCAAGAAAACTTCATCTGTATTTGCAGCCACTCCCCAATGCTAGTATCACCACCTCAGCTCCACCTCAGATCATCAGGCATTAGATTCTCATAGTAGCACTGGTACATGGCCAAAAAGGTTGGGGACCACTGCATTAAAGGATTTTTAAATAGGGATGTGGTGTAATCATGTTTGTATTTTAGAAAACTATATTTTGGGCTACTATGCAAATGATAAGTTAGAAGTAAAGGAAGAGACTCGAGGCAGGAAGTCCAGTGAGGAGGTTGTTACCTCAATTCGAGAAAGAATGGTAATCATTCAAAAAGGAGCTGAGGCAATTGCATCAGGCAATAATAACATCACTGCCATTGTCACTAAGGTCATATTCTCCCTTCATCATCATTCAACTTCACCAATAGTAATTTGTGGAAGAAAATTTTTTTCTGAGTATTTCCAAACGTGAATGAATTATAACCCTGAAGTTCACATATGACTTGGTTATTTGATGCCAATTCAAATTTCCCATGGAAACAAGAGCAGCCCCAAATCTGTGGCCATCCTAGGGAAATCCATTTAATGTACAAAGTACTTGAAAATCTTTATGTTTCTGTTAAAACATAGTTGTTCTCGAATAACATTTGTTGCAGGAATAAGTGAATGAACGAATGAGGGAATAAATGTATGAGCAAAATTTGCTAACACAGGTAAAGATCTGTACTGTGTTTGGTAGGAGATGCAAAGACATCAAAGGTATAGCTCTTGGCCTTGAGGGAAATGAAAAACAATCTTTCAGCTGGACAGCTCACCAGTGATACCTTCTCCCTAACTGCCACCTTGCTCGTCCATCATTAAGGCTCAGCAGGATATTTTATTAAAAGAAAAATCCAATAAATGTTATGTAATCTCCAATACATAAAGAACACTTACCTGAAAATCACACAAGGTGTTGGGTCTGATTTTAAGTTCATGAATTTTTCAAAAACTAAGTTTAATGAGCAATAATAATTTACACCTTGTGAATAAGTAAAGCAGTGTAACAAATTTTACCCTCTAACCCAGACCACCAGTTTCTCTCCCCAGAGGAAACTACTATAAACTGTGTTTGTGGATGCTTCAAGAAATTTTGTATGCTTATACCAACATTTATCTACAACTACATCTTTTCATATTTATGCAAAAGTGATTGCAGAGTAGATAATAATTTTACAGAGCTTTCTAATTTAATATATCTTGGGGATCTTTCCATATCTACACAAGTAGATCAATCTCATTCATTTTAACATTTACATAGTGCTCTGGAATATGGATAAGCCATTATTTATTTATTTCACTTACAGAGATGGTTTTCTAAAAAATAAAACGTTATATATACAGTGAAAATTTCTTTTGCCCCATTCCAATTTCTCTTGAGCCCAGAGGCATCCACTATCCCAAAGTTGATGTGTATCCTCCATGTTAATGTTTTTTATCTTCTACTACATATAAATGTATCCATAAACAATATGTGGTAACATTTCTTGTGTTTTAAATTTTGCACAAATGGCATCAGAACATTTTGCAACTTGCTTTCCTTCCCAATTCGCATTTGTTTTTTTTTTTCAGACTTATCTCTGTTGATACACGTAGTTCTCATCTACTCACTATTGATTTACCTTATTCCTTGCTATACTGAATACTGTGGGTTTGTTTGCTTTTTCTTACAGCTTACTTGCAATGGAATTATTTTTCTTATATCCTTGCTTTGAGGTTGCATTGGATGGATTAATACAGGATTGATGATTCTTAGAAATTAAAAATCTGAAAATTTTTTGGTCTAGAAAAAGATGAATATTTATGTTAATTTTAGCCATTAAAAACAATGTCGCAATGAATATCTTTGAAATTGCTTATGGTATTTCTTTAAGGTACCTATGAGTTGACTTGCTGGTATGGACTATATTCATACTTTCATATTTACTAGGTACTACCAAATTGCTCTCTAAGATGGATGTACAAACACACATTCCCACAAGCAGTGTATAACAGTATCCATTTTCTTACATTCTTGCAGACATTTAGTATTAGTAGATGTTTGTTTGTTTGTTTTTTTTTGGCAATCTGATGGCTAGGTAATAGTATCTATCTCTGTGTTAATTTAATTTGCATTTCCCTGACTATTAGCAAGGATAAAAGCATGTTTTTATCTATTTACTGACCATCCAATTTTTTTTTATCTTCTGTGCATTTTCCAATAATATTTTGCCCATTTTTAATTTGGATTTTTTTTATTGAATGCAGTCCTTTATGTTCTCTGTATTTGTCTGTTATATATTTGTTGCAAATTCCTTTCCCAAGTCTGTCACTTGCTTATTAATTTTGTTTCTTATAATGTCTTATAACATCCTAGAAAGATAGAAGTGTTTTTCTATAATGTGGTCAAATTCATCAATCATTTACAATGTATATTTCTCACGTTATATTCAAGAAATCCTTTCCTACCCTGTTATTATAAACACACTATTCTAAATTTCTTATAAAATTAAAAAAAATAAAAACAATTATTAAATCCATCTGGAATTTATTTCTGTATATGATGCAATGTAGGAAACTAATTTTACTTGTTCCAGTACGAATAAGCAACTGGTCTTATACCATTTGTTGTACAGTGAATCCTTTTCTCTCATGATCTGTAATGCCAGTTCTGTCAAGATTCCTTAAGTTCTCAGATTTGTGACTGCCTGTCTTTTCTTCAATTGATCTGTTTGCCTTTTTCTACACAAATACTAACTATGCTTTTAATTACTGTGGTTTTCTAAGTCTTGATATCTGTAGGAAAATCCTTTCTTATTTGTTCTTCTTAATTGTCTTGGATATTCTTGATCCTTTAATTTTTCATACAAATTTTAGAAACAACTTGATAAGTTTCATGAAAAATGCTATTGGAACTTTGGAATTACATTGAATGTATGGATTAAATTTTGGGGCAGTGAACATCTTTAAGATAATGAGTTTTCCTATATGTTAAAATGGTATATATCTCCCTTTATTAAAGTCATCTTTTATGTCCTTCAATAGTGCTTAAAATATTTTCCATCAACATCATGGCCATCCTTTGTTAGATTTATATTTATGTACTTAAATGTGTTCCTTGTTATTGGAATGGTAGATTTATTTTAACTAGCATTATTTTTTTTAATTTTTAAATTTTTATTTTTTTAATTATAGTTGACTTACAATATTATATAATTTCTGAAGTACAACACAATGATTAGACATTTATATAACTTATGAAGTGATCACCCCAATAAAACCACAATACATAGCTATTACAATTCTACTGATTATATTTCCCAGGCTATACTCTACATCCCCATGACAATTTTGTAACTACCGATTTGTACCTCTTAATCCCCTCTCTGCTTCAACCATCCCTCACCCCCCAATCTGACAACCATTGATATGCTCTCTGTATCTATGAGCTTGTTTCTGTTGTTCGTTTATCCTGTTTTCCAGAATCCATATATGACATTTGTCTTTCTCTATCTGACTTATCCCACTCAGCACAATACACTCTAGGTCCATCCATGTTGTTGCAGATGGCAAGATTTCATTCTTTTTTTTATGGCTGAGTAATATTCCATTGTACACGTGTCCCACCCCTTCTTTATTCATTCACCCATTGATGGACACCCAGGTTGCCACCATATCTTGGCTATTGTAAATCATGCTGTAATGAACATATAGATTTATATGTCCTTTCAAAGTAGTGCTTTTGGTTTCTTCAGATAAATATCCAGAAGTGGGGTAACTGGGTCCTTCTTCGTCTCTTCTTTTATCCTTTGTTTTAAAGTCTATTTTGTCTGATATAAGTATTGCTACCCCAACTTTTCTCCATTTTCATGAAACATCTTTTTCATCCATTTACTTTGAGTCTCCATGTGTCTTTCAATCTGAAGTGAGTCTCTTGTTGGCAGCATATGTAAGGGGTTTATTTTCTTATCCATTCAGCCACCTTATCTTTTAAGTGGAGTATTTAATCTATTTACTTTTAAAGTATTTGTTGCTATTTTATTATTCATATTTTTAACCTTTTTTTTTTCTTTTTTCATCTTTGTCTTAAGTGAATCCCTCTAACATTCCCTGTAATACTGGCTTGGTGATAATGAATTCCTTTAGCTTTGGAAAGCTCTTTAAGTACCCTTCTATTCTAAATTATAACTTTGCTGGCTAGAGTAATCTTGGTTGTAGGACCTTCCTTTTCATCACTTCAAATACTTCCTGTCAAGCTCTTCTGGCCTGCAAAGTTTCTGTTGAGAAATCAGCTGACAGTCTTATGAGAGCCCCCTTGTAGGTAACTCTTTTTCTCTTATGGCTTTTAAGATTTTCTCTTTGCCTTTAAACTTTGACATTTGAATTATGATGTGTCTTATTGTGAGCCTCTTAGGGTCATTTTGTTTAGGACTCTCTGTGCTTCCTGGGCTTGTATGTCTATTTCTTTCATTAGGTTAGGAAAGTTTTCAGTCATTATTTCTTAAAATAGGTTTTGAATTCCTTTCTTTCTTCTTTCTCCTTCTGCTATCCTTATGATGTTAATGTTGGCACACTTGATGTTGTCCCAGAGGCCCCTTAAGCTATCCTCATTTTTTTTTAGATTATTTTACTGTATTGCTCTTCCGATTGGATGTTTTCTGCTACTTTATCTTCTAAATCACCGATTTGATCCTCTGCTTCATCTAATCTACTGTTGATTTCTCCTGAGGTATTCTTCATTTCTGTTATTGTATTCATTATTTATGCTTGGTTCTTTTTTATGTTTTCTATCTCTATTTTTTTTGTCTCTTCATTAAAGTTTTCACTGAGTTCATCTACTCTTCCCTTAAGTTTATTGAGCATCCTTATAACAACTGTGTCAAACTGGGCAGCTGGTATATTGCTTGTCTCCATTTTGTTTAGTTCTTTTTCTGGTGCTCTGTTCTATTCTTTCATTTGGGGCATGTTTCTTTGTCTTCCCATTTTGCCTCTTACTTGTGTTTGTTTCTATGTATTAGGTAGGGCTGCTATGTCTCCTGATCTTAATAAGATGGCTTTATGTAGTAAGTATGCTGTGAGAACCAGTGGCACAAACTTCCCTGGTCATCTGAGCCAGATACTGCAGGTATGTCCCGTGTATATGTTGTATGTGCCCTCCTGTTGTAGTTGAACCTTGGTTGCTGTTTGCTCATCAGTGGAAGGGATTGACCTCCAGGCTGATTGGTTGTGATGACTGGCTATGTCCAGTTGAAGAGCTGTTGTGAAGGGACTGACTCTACAGAACAAGATTTACTTTAGCAGGTCTGTGGTGCCTGCTCTGTCTGTTCTGAGGGTGTGTCATCCTCAGATGGTGGTGCTTTGGCTCAGACCAAAGCTAGCCACTCGGCATAAAAGCTAGGCCTCCTGGGAGGGGTCATGCTGCAGGCTATGTTCCACTGCAGGCTGTGCCCTGCCAGGTGCCACCTGGCATGAGCCACCAAGCACTTCACAGATGGCCATCATCCATGCTGGGTTTGGAAGTGCCTCGAGAGACTGTTGGGAGCCGAGCTAACTTGGCGAGCTCTGAGATAAGTGGCACTAAACTATTTGAAGCACTCAGTATTTTCAAAGAAGGTAGCTTGATAGCAGAGCAGAGAGTTCTGAGTTGTGAGAGCTTCATTGTTTCGCAGGATAAGTAATTTGGCTGACTTTGGGTTGTGACTGTTGTTTTCTCATTGCGATGCTATAAGTAGTGTGTTGTAAATAAACTCGGGGCTGCAGTATTCACTGTACGCCCTCCCGACTCTATCTCTTGTCTCTGTCTTTTCTTTAATCCTCACTCCCCCTCTCAGGTACTGTTCATCTCAGCCGGCAGGCTCCGGCAAGAGACCAAGCTGCAAATTGAGTCCAGCCGCTGCTAGTGCTGGGCTTGGGGCTGCTCGGCTAGAGGTTTGGGGCATGCTAAGGCCAGATGCTGTTTGTTTAGGTATTGTGAACCTTTGAGACATTTTAGGAAAGTCTGCAGCAGGAGCTAAGGTAAGTTGTGTTTATGGAAAATCCACTGGAAGCTACTTCGGTGAGGCCTTGTGTTGGGAGCAATGTGGTCTCAGAGAATCACCAAGGTGAGACAATCGGTGTTAACTACCTTGATGGAGACTCAGATATGGCAACAACCTGGGTCTGCCAGCTTGGCGGGTTGTGGGGTGGCTCAACAAAGGAAGAATGCCTTCTGCCAGCACTTCTCTGAGAAAGCTCCACCGCCAGCACTCACCCTGAAGCCAGAATATTCAAGTCCTCCCTATGTGTCCCCGGCAACTTTTGAGCTGCTGCCAGAACAAGTGAGTCCATCACCGATTAAGTCCATGCACAGGCCCTTTAAGAAGAAAATCTGTGACTCCCTCAGCCTTCTGTCTCACTCTGCGACAGTCCCTGCTGGTTGTGGAGACTTCTATTCCCAGCACTGGAACCCTAGGCTAGAGAACTAGTGTGGGGCTGAGACACCTCACTCTTCCAGGGGGAACATCTCCAGCTGAGTTATTTCTCTTGATCTCAACCACCACACGCAGGTGTGGGACCTGCCTATTTAGCATCTCCAACCCTCCTATGAATATGAAGGTGACCTCTTTTGCGTGTCCCAAGTTGTAGTACTTCTGTTTAGCTAGATTTTAAGGGACTTCCAATGTGGTTATTCTATAGTTTAGTTGTAATTTTGATGTGGTTGTGTGAGGAGGAGAGCACAGAATTTACCTATCGGCCATCTTGACTGGAAGCTAACTGGCTTTATTGAGGTATAATTTACAAAAAATAAAATTCACCAATTATAATGTGATGAGTTTTGACAAATGTATACAGTTGTGTAATCATCACTACAATCAAGATTTAGAACATTACTATCACTCCAAAAAGTTTCCTCATGCCCTTTGAAGTAAGTCCTCCACTCAAAACGGGTCCTTGGCAACCACCTATATGTTTTATCTCACAATAGTTTATCTTTTCCTAGAATTCATATAAATGGAATTATGTAGTATGTAGTCCTTCAGGTTTGACTTCTTTTACTCAACATGTTTTTGAGAGTCACCCATCTTTTTTATGTATCTGTCCAATTTTTCCAACACCATTTATTAAAGATACTTTCCTTACCCCACTGTATATTCTTGCCTCATTTGTCATATATTAAATGAGCATATAGACATGGATTTATTTCTGGATGCCCTATTCTGTTCTATTGATCTATGCATCCATTTTTCTGCAAGTACTAAGCTGTTTTGATTACTGTAGCCTTGTAGTATAGTTTGATATCAGGCAGTATGATACCTCCAACTTTGTTCTTCTTTCTCAAGATTGCTATGGCTATTCAGGGTCTTTTATGGTTCCACATAAATTTTAGGATTATTTGCTCTAGTTCTCTGAAAAACACCATTGGTATTTTGATAGAGATTTCATTGAAACTATAAATTGCTTTGCGTAGTATGGCCATTTTAACAATGTTGATTCTTTCTACCCATGAGCATGGTATATGCTTCCATTTGTTTGTATCTTCTTCAATTTCTTTTTCAATGACTTATAATTTTGCGAGAACAGATCTTTTACTTCTTTGGTTTATTTGATTATTAGGTATTTTATTGTTTTTGGTGCAATTGTAAATGGAATTTTTTTCTTAATTTTTCTTTCTGAAAGTTCAATGTCGGTGTATAAAAATGTCACCGACTTTGGGATATTTTCTTTCCTGCTACTTAATTGAATTTATTTATCAGTTATAACAGTTTTTTTTTTTTTTGGTGGAATCTTTAGGGTTCTCTATATTAAGTATCATGACATCTGGAAATCATGAAGTTTTTTTACTTCACTTTTTCCTTTCCAATTTGGATGTCTTTTACTTCTCTTTCTTGTTTTATTGCTGTAGCTAGGACTTCCAATACAATATTGAATAAAAGTGGGATTTTTTTGTCTTGCTCCTGATCTTAACAAAATGCTTTTAGCCTTTCCCCATTAACATGTTGTTAGCTATAGGTTTTGTCATATATGATCTTTATTATTTTGAGGTATGTTTCCTCTATTCCCACTTCGCTGAGAGTTTTTATCATAAATCGATGCTGGATTTTGTCAAATACTTTTTCTGCATCTACTGATAGGATCATATGACTTTTATGTTTCTGTTTGTTTAAGTAGTGTATCACATTAATTGATTTGCAGGTATTATATGAAACTCGCATTACAGGAATAAATCCAATTCGATCATGGCGTATGACATTTTTAATGTATTGGTAAGTTTGGTTTGCTAATATTTTGTTGTATTGTTTTTCTAGACTCTATATCATTTATTTACACTCTGAACTTTATTATTTCCTTACTTTTTGTTCACTACGGGGAGGCCTGTACTGCTATAAATTTCCATTTTAGGACAGCTTTTACTGTGTCTCATAGATTTTGAGGTGTTGTTTTCATTTTAATTTGTCTCTTGGTATCTTTTGATTTCTTCCTTGATCTTGTCATTAACCCATTCATTGTTTAGTAGCATGTTATTTAGCCTCCATGTGTTTGCGTATTTTCTTTTCTTTTCTTTTTTTTCTTCTTATAGTCAATTTCTAGTTTCATACCATTTTGGTTGAAGAAGACATTTGATATCATTTCAGTCTTCTTAAATTTATTGCTACTTGTTTTGTGGCTTAACATGTGGTCTATCTTAGAAAATGTTCCACGTACACTTGAGAAGAATGTATATTCTGCTATCTTGGGATGAAATACTCTGAAAATGTCTGTTATATTCATTTGGTTTAGTGTGTCACTAAGCCTGCTGTTTTCTTGTTGATTTTCTTTCTGGAAGATCTGCCCATTGGTATCAATAAGGTGTTAAAGTCCTCTACTATGAGTGTATTACTGTTGCTCTCTCCCCATATGTCGGTCAATAATTGCTTTATATATGTAGGTCCACCCGTGTTGGGTGTGTATATGTTTACTAGGGTTATGTGCTCTTGTTGGATTGATCCCCTTATCATTATGTAATGCCCTTCTTTGTCTCTTATTATAGCCTTTGTTTTAAAGTCATTTTGTCTGATATAAGAATTGTAACCCCAGCTTTTTTTCCATTTCCATTTCCATAAAAGAACTTTTTCTAACCCTTTACTTTAAGTCTATGTATGTCACTTGATCTGAATTGGGTTTCTTGTAGATGGCATATAACTGGTTCTTATTTTCTTATCCATTTGGCTACCTTATCTCTTTTGATTGGAGCATTTAATCCATTTACATTCAAAGTGATTATTGACAGGAACATAGTAATTGCCTTTTTATTATTCATATTTATGGGTCCTCACCCCCTTTTTATTTTTACAGAAGTACCCTTAACATTTCTTGTAATACTGGCCTGTTGGTTACGAGTTTTAAGCTTTTTTTTCTGTCTGGAAATCTCTTCCATTTTAATTGATAACCTTGCTACATAGAGTATTCTTGGCTATAGGTTCTTGGTTTTCATTACTTTGAATATTTCTTGCCAATCTATTCTGGTCTTCAAAGTTTCTGTTGAAAAATCAGCAGACATTCTTATGAAGTACACTTGTAAGTAAGTAGCTGCTTTTCTTGGCCGTTTTTTAGGCTCTATGTTTGCTTAAACCTTTGGCATTTTAATTATAATGTGTCTTGGTATGAGCCTGTTTGAGTTCCTCTTGTTTGGGACTCTTAGTGCTTCCTGGACTTTTTTGTTTAATTTCTTTGCCATGTTAAGAAAATTTTATGTCATTATTTCTTCAAATATATTCTCAGTCCCTTGCTTTCTCTCTTCTCCTTTTGTTACCTCTATGATGTGGCTATTGAATACTTGATGTTGTCCCAGAGGTCACTTAACCTATCCTTATTTTTTAAAAATTGTTGCTGTTGTTGTTGTTATTGTTGTTGTTGTTATTATTATCATTATTATTTTTGCTGTCCTGATTGGATGTTTGACCTTTTCTTTCAACTCACTGTTTTAATCTGCTTCATCGAAACTACTGGTGATTCCTTCTAATGTATTCTTCATTTCAGTTATTGTATTCTTCATTTCTGATTTGTTATTTTTATGGTTTCTATATCCTTTTGTATGCTTACTATCTCTCTGTTGAAGTTCTCATTGAGATCATCTGTTATTTACTTAAATTCATTGAGCATCTTCATAACCATTTTTTTGTACTCTGTCTCTGGTAGGTTGCTTGCCTCCATTTCATTTAGATTTTTTTTTCTGGAGTTTTATCCTGTTGTGTCTTCTGTGGCATGTTTCTTTGTTTTCTCATTGTATTTGCCTCTTTATGTTTGCTTTTATATATTAGAAAGATTTGTTGCATCTCTCAACCTTGTCCAAATGGCCTTATGTAATAGGTATCCTGTGTGGCCGTGTGGCACAATGTCTCTAATCACCTGTGCTAGGGTTTGTTTTTTGTATGGGTTGTGTGTGTTCCTCTGTTGTAGCTAAGCATTGATTGCTGTTAGCACATCAGTGAATGGGATTAACTCTTCCTCTGACAAACTGTGGTGATTGGCCACACCCACAGGGCAGGAGTTGCTGTGTTGGGGCTCACCCCTCAGAGTAAGATTTGCCCTGGCAGGCTCATGTACTTGTTGAGACCACCCTTTGGGCATGCTGCTTATAAGGCTAGTCAGGTGTTGCTTTGTTGTGCTCTGGCACCAAGCTTTGTGTGTGTTGGTTCTGTGGTCCCTTGGGAGGGGCTCCCCGGTAGGCCAAGGTCTACTACTGCCTTTGATTGTCAGGGCTACCTGGTAGGAGCTACAAAGCAAATCATGGATAGATGCTGCCTATGCTGGATCTAAAGGTAAGTGGGAGAGACAACACTGAAAACCGTGGTCCAGTTACCCCCACAAGCAGCAACCTGGGGTGGTTTAGCAAAAGGTCCACTGTGCCTCAATGCCTGCCAGTTGCCCACAAGACTCTGCAGCTGGAAGAGCCTCTGGGTGATATGTGAGTTGGGTAGTGTGGGAATCCATGGAGTCACTGAAGTATAATGAACAGATTTCCTCCTCCCACTGCAGTGTCAGTTTTCATGCCAGTATTGTCTCTATGGCTTCCTGTAAAAGTCTCAGATTACAGCAAGGTCAGCCACTGCCTACTTTGGGTCTGCAAACACCCAAGTTCTATTCAAAATATACTGTAGCTCAGGGCAAGGTGTTTAGCCTGCCACCAAAAGTAGGCATGAACGAAGGTTTCTTTCCTGTGTAGAACGCACATCCCCAGGAAGGGGAAGGGCCTGGATGGCTGCCCAGCAATGGCCCACTGGGAGCAATTTGTGTGTTGCATAGGGCAGCGTCTCAGGGAGATACGGGGTCATCGGGTCAGTATAGCCTCAGATTTGCTGCCAGTTCTGAATCCACAGATTCCCACAAAAGTCACAAATCACAAGGAAACCAGCTGCCATCTGTGTCAGGCCCACAGACCCCTGTGATCTACCCAAAAGATATTGTAGCTTGTGATGGTGGGAACAGTAGGCCATCAAATGTCTGCCCTAAAATGAGCATGCAGTGCATGCTGAGATTTCTTTCCTGAACTGAATATGTGGCCTCAAAAAGGGGCAGGGCAGGGATAACTGACCATCAGTGGGACCACCCACAGGCAATTTGTGGGATTGGTGGGGTGATATGATCCCATCATCCAATGCAGCTTTAGAATTGGGAATGTGGGGGTGGGTTAAAGATAGGCAAGATTATACCCATCTGTAGGTTACCTCAGAGGAAGGTCCAATGAAGGAGCAATGGCAGCTGTCCCTCCAGCCCTCACTCCAGTGCCATGCAACCCAGTCTTTCCCCATGTATCTCTTGTACCTTGCAAACTTCTGACCCTCTGCTGGTGCCCAGGGTGTATGTCTGAGGGCAAGAGAGTCTCTATATGGGTCTTTTAAGGAAGGCATGTGGAATTTCAGTTTCTTTTTGTCTCATCCAGATGGTCAGAATCCACACTAAGTTTTACAGTCAGATTTTGTGGAACCTCCTCTTCTCGGAGCTTGGACTCTGGGCTGGGGAGCCCTTGTGTAGGGCTAAAACCCCTCTGCAGCCATAATCTCCTTCCCAGTACTCCATTGTCATGCACGTGTGCAGGCCAGCCCATTTTGAATTTTTGCCCCTCCTACCAGATTCAATGTGTTTTTTTTATATCCTTAGATGCATGAGTTATGATAAACTATACTTCAGGTGGTTCTCCACATTGAAGAACGTGGCCAATACAGTCTCAGATTTGCTGCCAGTTCTGAGTCCACAGGCTCCTGCAAAAGTCACAGATCACAGGAAAATTTTATAATTTGGTTGTAATTTTAGTGTGGTCCTGAGAGGAGGTGAACTGCACTTCTACCTAGCCCACCATATTGACTCCCCTCCCCCTATTTCTTTCTTAAACTCATATCTAGTTAACTCTGCTGTGCTTTGAGCTCTACACAAACCCTCTTCAATATGCATCAACTATACACTATTGACTAATATTGTTCATCCAGTGGGCACTTATTTTGCACAGCTCACTCTTAATGGGATAGCCAAATATAGATGTGACCCATTTCCTCAAAGAACTTTAATCTAGTTGTGAATACAATACACATACATATGTACATCAAATCAATAGAAATCAATAGATTTGCAAATGCTGAGTTGTAATGCTAGGGGGCAGAGACATAAGAAAATGTCAGATAGAATGTAAGTATTGGAGAGGAGGCAGAATATTGAAAAAATAAGGAAAATTAATTAATAATATACCTCTAGACTTTTCAGAAGGTTCAAAAATAGATACAAATACCTGTGGCAGAGCCCAAAGATGCCATGCTTACAAAGTTGCTATTTTCCCCATGAGCAACCTTATTAAATGCCAACTTGGCTCCAGGTATTAAGGTAATTATATAGCTTTGAGACAACTTGATCTTCCCTTCAAAAACATATGATATAATAGAGGCAAGATATGGGTAGAAGAAGAGTGGAATCGAATAAGGCATTATACAAGTATAAGATGATTGTATGTTGCCATTATTTATCCTAAAGTTCCAAGAAAGGACTGAACAATTTTGGTCAGCTCAAGAGGAGGGCCATGGGGAGGATTTTTCAATGATGAAAAGTAAGGGCATTATGAAAGGCTAAAAGCCTTATCCTTAAGACCATGAATAAAACAAGAATGCCCACTTTCACCATTCCTTTTCAACATTGTATTGGAAGTCTTATCCACAGCTATAAGATAAGAAAGAGAAAGAAAAGGCATCCAAATTGGAAAGAAAGAGGTAAAACTCTTGTTATTAGCTGATGAGATGATTGTATGTATGTATGTATGTATACATATAATTTATGATGTTTTTTCAATTATAGTTGGCATACAATAATAGACCAGTTTCATTGTACATCCTAATGATCACAGATCCACATAACTCACAAAGCGATTACCTCACTAAATTTAATAACCCTCTTCCCTTTTACATATTTATTACATTATTAACCATCTTCCCCATGCTACATTCTACATCTCTATGTCTATTCTGCAACTATCCTGTTGTACTTCTTAATCCCTTTGCTTTTTCTTTCCATGCTCCCAAACCCTCTCCCATCTAGTAGCTCTCAAAATATTCTCTGTATTTATGAGTCTATTACTGCTTTTGTTGTTTCTTTTGTTCCTTACATGCCAAATGTACCTGACTAAAATCATGCGATATTTGTCTTTCTCTATTCGATACATTTCATTCAGTGCAATACCCTCTAGGTCCCTCAAGGCAATATATTTTTCCAACCCCTTCCTTTTAGTCTGTGTGTGTCTTTTAATCTGAAGTGAGTCTCTTGTAGGCAGCATATGGAGGGGTCTTGTTTTCTTATTCATTCAGCCACTCTATATTTTGGTCGGAGCACCTAATTATTTTCCTTTGAGGTATTTCTTGATAGGAATGTAGTTATTAACATTCTTTATTCCTGCTTTTGACACATGTTTTTATATCTTAAAGAAGTCACTCCAACGTTTCCTGTAGTACTGGCTTGGTATTGATAAATTCCTTTAGCTTATTTTTGTCTGGGAAGCTCTTTATCTGTCTTTTGATTCTAAATGATAGCTTTGCTGGATAAAGTATCCTTGGTTGTAGATCCTGGGTTTTCATCACGTTGAATATTTTTTACCAAGCCCTTCTGTCTTACAAAGTTTGTTTTGAGAAATCAGCAGCCAGTCTTATGGATACTCCCTTGTAGGTAACTAACTGCTTTTCTCCTGCTGCTTTTAATGTTTTCTCTTTGTCTTTAAACTTTGGCATTTTAATTATGATGTGTCTTGATGTGTGTCTCTTTGGTTCTGCTTTTTTGGGACTCTCTGAGCAACCTTGGGTTTTATGTCTATTTCCTTCACCAGGTGAGGGAAGTTTTTCATCATTATTTCTTCAAATAGCTCTTCAGCGTTTTGTTTTCTTTCAGGTATCCCTATAACATGGATAATTTTACATTTAATAGTATACCACTGGCTCCTTAAATTTTTATTATAGTCTTGGCTTCTTTTTTCTTGTCATCCTGATTAAGTGTTCTTGTTTTTCCCATCCTCTATATAAGTGGTTCAATCCTCTTCTTTATCCACTCTGTTTATTCCATCTAAAATTCTTTTCATCTCACACAATCTGTTCTTCATTTTTGACTGGTTCCTTTTTATAATTTTCATTTTCATTTTTTTGTTTTTTATCTCCTTATTAAAGTTCTCACTGAGTTCATCTACACTTCCTCTAACTTCACCAAGCATCTTTATAACCAGCGTTTTGAACTCTGCATCTGTCAGGTAGCTCGATTCCATTATTTCTGGATCTCTGTTCTATTCTCTCATATGGTTTCTGCTTCTATGTCTTCCCATTTTGACTGCCTTTCTGTGTCTGTTTCTATGTACTAAGCAAAGCTCTTAAATATCCCAGTCTTATTTGTGAGGCTTTGTGTAATAGGTGTCCAGTGGCACAGTCCTGAGAAGGATTCCACAGCAGGCCAATTTAGCCCCACCCTGTGTCCCTCCAGGGCCACCTGTTAAGATTCAGCAAGCAATCCCCAGAGGCTGTGCTTAGAGTTACCTCAAGATACCACACCAGAAAACCAGGCCAGCTGCACTAGCGTGAGTCTTGTCTCTCCTCAGCAGGGAGGACCTGACTTGCCAAGGATACACCAAGATGTGGCTTGGGTGGGACCACAATTTGGGGGAAGTAGAGTTTCAAGGAATCCTCTGGGCGGAGCAGACATCTCAGCTATGGTGATGCTGTGTGCACACATTGGAAGAGGAGAGGGCGCAACAGAGGAACAATGGATTCCACCAGCACTTCTGTCTGAGAGAGATCGTAGCCTCTGTCCCTCACTCAGACAACTCAGTGTCCCCCTGTAAGTCTCTGGTGCCCCCCGAGCAGCTGATTGGGCACTGGTGCCCAGAGTGAGCCAGTCTCTCACCCCGAAAGTTCACTGGCAGACATGGTCCCTTTAAGAGGTGCCTGCAGATGCCAGTAGCCACTGCAGCAGCCTCTGTGCCACTCAGCCCCTCGGGACCGCAGCCCGTGTCCTCGCCCCACCCTACCTCCTCCCATTGCGGGTTGACTTTTCATTTGTGTCCCTAGTTGTAGGGCTTGTTCGTCTAGATCCCTGGAGACTTTCCTTGGTGTTTGCTCCATGTTTCTGTTGTGACTTTGATTTGTTCACAAGAGGGATTAACGAAGCCTTTATCATTAATGCCATTTTTTTCCCGACTCGATACTATATATAAAAATCCTTAAAGATTCCACCAAAAAACTGTTAGAACTGCTGAATGAATTCAGTAAAGTAGCAGGATACAAAATTAATATTAAGTCAGTGGTATTTTCATACACCAACAATGAACTATCAGAAAGAGAAATTAAGAAATGATCCTATTTATAATTGCAATAAAATATAAACAATAAAATACCTAGGAATCAAATTAACCAAGGACATAAAAGCCATATTCTCAGAAAAGTATAAGTCATGAAAAAAGAAATAGAAGATATAAATAAATGGAAGCATATACCAGCTCATGGGTAGGAAGAATCAACATCATTAAAATGGCCATACTTCCCAAAGCAACTATAGATTCAATGCATCAAAATCTCATCGGCATTTTTTAAAAATGTAAAACAAAAAATTATCAGATTTGTATGGAAGCACAAAAGACCCCAAATTGCCAAAGCCATCCTGAGAAAAAAGAACGAGGCTGGAGGCATCACTCTGCCCGATCTCAAATTATACTACACAGCGACAGTAATCAAAACGGCATGGTATCGGCAGCAAAACAGACACACGGACCATTGGAACAGAATCGATAGTCCATAAGTAAACCCATATTTATATGGGCAAATGATTTTCGACAAAAGTGCCAAAAACATACAGTGGAGAAAGGAAAGCCTCTTCAATAAATGGTGCTGGGAAAACTGGAAAACCACCTGCAAAAGAATGTAATTAGACTGCTGTCTATCACCACACACCAAAATTAACTCAAAATAAATTAAGGACCTGAATATAAGACCTGAAACAATAAAATGCATAGAAGAAAACATAGAAACTAAACTCAAGGGCCTTGGGCTTAAAGAGGATTTTATGAATTTGATCTCAAAGGCAAGGGAAGTAAAAGCTAAAATGAATGAATGAAACTACATCAAACTAAAAAGCTTCTGCTCAGCAAAAGAAACTGTCCGCAAGGTAAAGAGAGAAACATCCAAATGACAAAATATGTTTGCAAGCAACATCTCTGATAAGGGCCTAATATCCAAAATATACAAAGAACTCATACGACTCATTAACAATAAGAAAACAAGTGATCCAATCAAAAAATGAGCAGAGGGCCTGAATAGACACTTCTCCCCAGAGGACATACAAACGGCCAACAAATATATGAAAAGATTAGGGAAATGCCAATCAAAACCACAATGAGATACCATCTCACACCTGTTAGAATGGCTATAATCAACAGGACAAGCAATGACAGATGTTGGAGAGGATGTGGAGAAATAGGAACCCTCATACGCTGCTGGTGGGACTGTAAATTGGTACAGCCACTATGGAAAACAGTATGGAGGTTCCTCAAAAAACTAAGAATTGATCTACCATATGACCCAGCAATCCCTCTACTGGATATTTACCCCGAAGACTTGAAAACTCATATCCAAAAAGATATTTGCACACCAATGTTCACAGCAGCATTATTCACAGTGGCCAGGACATGGAAGCAACCAAAGTCCCCTACGATAGATGATTGGCTAAAGAAGCTGTGGTACATATATACAATGGAATGTTACTCAGCCATAAGAAGAGATGAAATACTGCCATTTGTGACAACATGGATGGAGCTCGAGATAATCATGCTAAGTGAAATAAGCCAGACAGAAAAAGTTGAAAATCACTTGTTATCACATATATGTGGGTTATAAGTCTTAAACAACAAATGAACAGAAGAAAGAAGAAGACACTCATGGATATGGATAATAGACTAATGGTTAACAGAGTGTAGCAGGGAGGTGGAATGCAGATGGGATAAAAGTGGTCAAATATGTGGTGACAAAAAAATCTAACTATAGGTAGTAAGCAGACAATGCAAAATATAGATGACTTACTGATGAATTGTGCACTTGTAACTTATTGGATTTTGTTAATCAATGTCACCATAATAAAAAATAATAATAAAAAAATTGGGATCAAGCTAAATGTCTATTATTAGAAGATGGAATAAATAATTTGTGGCTATTAATATATTGTGATAATAATTAGTCAATTAAATAAAAAGTGATTTATATGTGCTAAAATGTAATAATTTTGCAGTTTAACTTGTTGAGATTTTTTTAAAAAGTAAGACTTACAATGGAATATATATGCTGTCCACCTTTTCTTATAAAGAAAAATTTGTATACTTATGTTTGTATGTGCAAGTGTAGACTAGCTTTCATTGTTATACCCTTTTGTACTCTTTGAAACTTTTTGTATGAAGTGCATGTATTACTTTTTTAATAAAGAAAACAAATCAATAAAAGATAACTATTTAGGTTCTTTTTTAAAAAAGCTTGCTTATCTCATGCCTCATTTCTTCTCTTGTTCTTATCTCAAGGTCTTTTGGCAGTTGTCACTGTTATGCCATTATGGTTCTGCAGGGAACTAATGATAATCAGTGGCGTACTCCCTTTCATAACACGGTCCAACAATTGGCAATTAATTTTCCTTGTACCAGAAAGGTCCTCAGTTGATGTTAGCATCCAGGACTGCAAATTCCCCCAAACCCCAAAATTTCAAGGGGCACATTGTATTTCTCAAACCATAAAGATTAGGACATACTGCATTTCTTAGATAGTAGCAATCTATTACACCCGAGATTCTTGGGTTCTTTATCGACTCTCCAGCAGATGCTACTTTCCTCAGTACCTTTTTCCATGTTGTTATCCCTTTGTCCAGTGCCCTCCTTGCTTAGTTGGTGCTGCCAATTTTACCCATCCATCAACTCAAATCTCACTTTTTCTCCAGGTTGACTTTCCATGACTACTTCTGCCTTGTTCACTTTTTTTTTCCTCTGACTTTGTGTCTTGCTTTCATAAAAACATAATAGACATTCTAAATAATACTTTCTCACAACATTTTTCTTAAATGTAACAAACATATAGGAATTAACTATGTTGTTTAAATAGCACTGGTTTCAGAGTCAAACAAAACAGGGTTCAAAACTTTTTCCAACTTTTACATAACTTTAGGCAAATTACTTAAACTTTCTGTGTCTCAATTTCTCCATTTTTAAACTGTGGATAATAATATCTACCACATAGGGATGTCACTGGTATTAAATGTAAAGTTTCTTCCACCATATCTGGTATATCATTGATGGTCAATTACTCTTAGCGTAGATGAATCTCCTTCACTGACCAAATTCCTTTACTACCCCTGAGAAAAGACTAACAAACTTGAAGTTAATAGACCCTAGAATAAGAATTAAAGTATACATTGTGGATTTTTTTATGATTCCTCTATATATTTTTTTTTGTTTTCTTATCTTATTTCTTCTCCTTCTATTATCTCAAGGCCTATTTGTTTTGTGATTCTACCAGTCATCATCCTTTGTAATTTTGGTCCAGTTACTGAATCTTTTAGACCCTCATTTTTTCTGTTCTAAAACAGGGTTGAAAAATGCTGTTCTTATGGGGTTGTTAGGAAGTTTAAATAAGATTTTGTATGTTAATATGTAAAGTACAAAGTGGTAAAGGGCTATAAAAATTTGAAGTATTCTTATTACATGTTCATGTAGAGTGAATTTCAAAGTGAACAAAAGCCTTTAAAATCTCAATGATTTATTTTGCATCTCAGATTGATGTGTAATTTTTAGTTGGTTCACAAGTAATATTTCCAGCTGTCATTCATCAAAACTTTGGCTATAACCTGTTCTAGGCTGCCTATCTATATGGAATTAGTTATTCTTTCTAGCACAGCCTAGTTTTCTCCAGACAAAAACTCTTTTTCCCAAGGGCAGAGATCCTCTCACTAAATGCTTTCAACTACGAAACCCCTTCTTTTAAATCTCCCTTATTTTTTTCTTCCTCATTTTCCTGTCTTAAGGATGAAGAAACATTTTTTAAAAATCCATTCATTTATTCATTCATCAACTCAGTTTACAAATATGTAGTGGGCACTTACTGTGTGCCAGACCTGGTGGCCAAGTTTTGGGGAAACAGAGGTAAATAAGGCACATTGTCAGCCCTTAATGACTTCACAATTGAGTAGGGGAGAGATGTGTAAATAAACGCTTACAATTTATGTTTTATATTGTAATAAGGAATTTTTAACCAGCTACAGATAGAGCAAGTTAAGAAAAAAACTTCCTGGAGGAGATGTCATTTAAGTTTTGAAGGATGAATATTCTTCTTTTTAAATTAAGTTTATTGGGGTAACATTGGCTAATACAATTATATAATTTTCAAGTGTACATTATCATATGACATCTGTATATTCCATTGTATGTTCACAACCCAAAGTCCAGTTTCCTTCAGCTACCATGTATTTTATCCCCTTTACCAACTTCACTCTCCCCTACTCCTCTATATTTGACCCCTTTACACTGTCTACCTCCCGCCTCTTCCCCCACCCCACTAGTAACCGGTACTCTATAGTCCGCTGGTAACCACTAGTCTATAGTCCATGTCCATGAGTCTCTGTTTGTTTGTACTGCTCATTTGTTGTTTTTAGGTTTATATCCCAAATATAAGTGATAACAAGTGATTTTCAACTTTTTCTGTCTGGCTTATTTCACTTAGCATGATTATCTCGAGCTCCATCCATGTTGTCACAAATGGCAGTATTTCATCTCTTCTTATGGCTGAGTAACATTCCATTGTATATATGTACCACAGCTTCTTTAGCCAATCATCTATCGTAGGACACTTCGGTTGCTTCCACGTCCTGCCCACTGTGAATAATGCTGCTATAAACATCGGTGTGCAAATATCTTTATAGATATGAGTTTTCAAGTCTTCGGGGTAAATACCCAGTAGAGGGATTGCTGGATCATATGGTAGATCAATTCTTAGTTTTTTGAGGAACCTCCATACTGTTTTCCATAGTGGCTGTACCAATTTACAGTCCCACCAGCAGCGTATGAGGGTTCCTATTTCTCCACATCCTCTCCAACATCTGTCATTGCTTGTCCTGTTGATTATAGCCATTCTAACAGGTGTGAGATGGTATCTCATTGTGGTTTTGATTGGCATTTCCCTAATCTTTTCATATATTTGTTGGCCGTTTGTATGTCCTCTGGGGAGAAGTGTCTATTCAGGCCCTCTGCTCATTTTTTGATTGGATCACTTGTTTTCTTATTGTTAATGAGTCGTATGAGTTCTTTGTATATTTTGGATATTAGGCCCTTATCAGAGATGTTGCTTGCAAACATATTTTGTCATTTGGATGTTTCTCTCTTTACCTTGCGGACAGTTTCTTTTGCTGAGCAGAAGCTTTTTAGTTTGATGTAGTTTCATTCATTCATTTTAGCTTTTACTTCCCTTGCCTTTGAGATCAAATTCATAAAATCCTCTTTAAGCCCAAGGCCCTTGAGTTTAGTTTCTATG
The DNA here is from genome assembly GCF_000151845.1 of Pteropus vampyrus. Lineage (NCBI taxonomy): Eukaryota > Metazoa > Chordata > Mammalia > Chiroptera > Pteropodidae > Pteropus > Pteropus vampyrus. The sequence continues at coordinate 1,860,752 of NW_011889347.1, forward strand.
TTTTCTTCTATGCATTTTATTGTTTCAGGTCTTATATTCAGGTCCTTAATTTATTTTGAGTTAATTTTGGTGTGTGGTGATAGACAGCAGTCTAATTACATTCTTTTGCAGGTGGTTTTCCAGTTTTCCCAGCACCATTTATTGAAGAGGCTTTCCTTTCTCCACTGTATGTTTTTGGCACTTTTGTCGAAAATCATTTGCCCATATAAATATGGGTTTACTTATGGACTATCGATTCTGTTCCAATGGTCCGTGTGTCTGTTTTGCTGCCGATACCATGCCGTTTTGATTACTGTCGCTGTGTAGTATAATTTGAGATCGGGCAGAGTGATGCCTCCAGCCTCGTTCTTTTTTCTCAGGATGGCTTTGGCAATTTGGGGTCTTTTGTGCTTCCATACAAATCTGATAATTTTTTGTTTTACATTTTTAAAAAATGCCGATGAGATTTTGATGCATTGAATCTATAGTTGCTTTGAGTAGTATGGCCATTTTAATGATGTTGATTCTTCCAATCTAAGAACACGAAATATCTTTCCATTTCTTCTTCAATTTCTTCAAATAGAGTCTTATAGTTTTCATTATACGGGTCCTTCACTTGTTTTGTTAAATTTATTACTAGATATTTTATTCTTTTTGTTGCAATTTCAAAAGGAATTTCTTTCCAATTTTTTCTGACACTTCATTAGTAGAATATAGGAAAGCTATGGATGTTTTAATGTTGATTTTGTATCCAGAGACTTTTCTGTGTTTGCTTGTTTCTAGTAATGTTCTTGTGGAGTCTTTAGTGTTTTCTACATAGAGAATCATTTCATTCACAAATAGTGACAGTTTAACTTCTTCATTTCCTATTCGAATGCCTTTTATATTTTTATCTTTTCTGATTGCACTGGCTAGGACCTCCAATGTTATATTGAATAACAGTGGTGATAGTGGGCAAACTTGCCTTGTTCCTGATCTTAGATGGAAAGTTTGTAGTTTTTCACCATTCAGTATAATGTTGGCTGAGAGTTTGTCATATATGGCCTTTATAGTACTGATTTTGTTAAGTGTTTTGAGCATAAATGGATGCTGATTCTTGTTGAAGGCTTTTTTCTGCATCTATTGATATGATTATACAATTCTTATTTTTTAATTTGTTTATGTAGTGTATTACGTTAATTGATTTGTGCATGTTGAGTCATCCCTGTGTCTCTGGGAAGAAGCTCACTCGATCGTGGTGTATCATCTTTTTAATATTTTGCTGTATTCAGTTCGCTATTATCTTATTTAGGATTTTTGCATCTGTGTTCATGAGAGATATTGGTCTGTAGATTTCTTTTTTGTGTTAACTTTACCAGGTTTTGGTATCAGAGTAATATTGGCCTCATAAAATGTGTTGGGAAGTGTTGCCTCCTCTTCAATTTTTTCAAAGAGTTTGAGGAGAATAGGTATTAAATCTTTGAATGTTTGGTAGAATTCACTGGTGAATCTATCTGGTCCTGGACTTTTACTTTTTGGGAGGTTTTTGATGATTGTTTCAATTTCCGTACTGCTGATCGGTCTATTTAGATTTTCCAGTTCTTCTTGATTCAGTCTAGGAAGGTCGTATTTTTCTAAGTACTGGTTATTAAATTTGGTGTTATATACTTTTTCATAGTATTCTTGTATGATCCTTTGTATTTCCGCGATGTCAGTTGTAATTTCTCCTCTTTCATCCCCGATTTTGTTTATTTATGTCCTTTCTCTTTTTCTTTAGTGAGTCTAGCCAGGGGTTTGTCAATTTTATTAATTCTCAAAGAACCAGCTCTTCATTGCATTTATTTTTTCAATCTTTTTTTTTTCAATTTCATTTATTTCTGCTCTTATTTTGATTATTT
>NW_011889347.1:1862930-1960316 GCF_000151845.1 Pteropus vampyrus
TGGGCTCATTCTTGTTTTTGGAGATAGGCCTGTAATGATATAAACTTTTCTCTTATGACCACTTTTGCTGTATCCCAAAAGTTTTGATATGCTGTACTATTATCATTAGTTTCTATGTATTTCTTGATCTCCGTTTTTATTTCTTCTCTGACCCTGATATTTTTCAGTAGTATGGTGTTTAATCTCCATGTATTCGTGTTTTTTTCTACTTTACTTTTACAGTTGATCTCTAGTTTCATAGCATTATGATCAGAGAACATGTTGGCTATGATTTCAACCCTCTTATATTTGTTGAGGCTATCTCTGTGTCTCAGTATGTGTTCAATATTTGAGAATGTTCCATGTGCACTAGAGAAGAATATATAAGCAGCTGTTCTGGGATGGAAGGCTCTGTAAATGTCAATCATGTCCAGTTGGTCTAATGTGTTATTTCAGGATTTTATTTCCTTATAGATTTGCTGTTTGGATAATCTGTCCATATCTGACAGTGGGGTATTTAGGTCTCCTACTACATTAGTGTTTTGGTCTGTTTTCCCCTTTAGTGCTGTTAGTACTTGCTTTATATGTTTCTGGGCTCCTTGATTTGGAGCATATATATTAATAAGTGTTATGTCTTCATGCGTGATTCCCTTTATCATTACAAAGTGTCCCACGGTATCTTTCTTTACATTTTTTTTTTTATATTTTGAAGTCTATCTTGTCCAATATTAGTGCCTCTATTCCCGCTTTTCTCTGAATGCCCTTTGCTTGAAATATCATTTTCTACCTTTCACTTTGAGTCTGTATTTGTCTTTGGAGCTCAGATGTGTCTTGTGGATGCATCATATGGTTGTGTTTTGTTTTTTGATCCAATTTGCAGCTCTGTGCCTTTTCATTGGTGAGTTCAGACCATTTACATTTAGGGCGTGATTGAAATATGAGGTTTTCCTGTAGCCGTTTTATCTTTTGCTTTCTGGTAGCTTAGTGTTTCCATTGCTTCCTTGTCCTTGTATTTCTTTCTCTCTCTCTCTCTCTCTCTCTCTCTCTCTCTCTCTCTCTCTCTCTCTCTTTGGTTGCATTTTGTGAATTTTCCCTCTGGTCCTTATTGTTTTATGTTATGTATTTCAATTCTGAATTTTTTTTTGCGTAGGGTTACTATTGCAAATATGTAAAGGATAGTTCTTTATATACAGTAGTCTATTTTCTTCTGTGTGTGCCTTATCTCCATTCCCCCTTGTCGAATTTGGATCTTTGAATCCTCCACATTTCTGTTATTGTCTCAGTTTGTCCCTATGTATGCTGAACGTTCTTTACCATTTTGCTATAGCAAATTTCTTCTTATTTTTAAGCTTATAATGCCCTATTCACAATAAGAATTGCACTACTCTGCTTCTATCTGACCACTAGTCACCTTACTCATAGTTTTTTTTTGTCATTTTGTTTTAGGTGAGCTGACCCCTGTCAGTATTTGCTGTAATGCAGGCCTTGTAGTGGAGAATTCCCTCAATTTTTATACTCGTGGAAAGGTCTTTATTTTTCTTTCATATCTAAATAGAGCTTAGCCGTATACATTATTCTTGGCTGTTAATTCCTTTCATTTAATAGTTTGAATATTTGATTCCACTCCTTTCTGGCTTGTAAGGTTTATGTGAGAAGTCTGATGATTATCTAATGGGTTTTGCTGTATAAGTTACCATTTTCTTTTCCCTGGCTGCCCTGAGAATTCTGTCTTTGTTGTTTACTTATTATAATGTTAATAGAATGTGTTTTGGTGAAAGTCTTTTTGGTATGAGATAATTTGATGTTCTATTCACTTCTTGAATTTCAAGCTCCAGATTATTCCTTAGATTTGGGAAATTGATCTTAATTTTTTATTGATACAAACAAATACTGCAATGAACACCCTTGTATATGTATACCTTTGCATACTTGTGAAAATATTTTTGTAAAGTAAAACTTACTATGGGAAATTTTGTGTCAAGTGTAAATGCAATTTTTATACTTATAGATGTATAAATATTATGCCCTCCAAAAAGTTTGCATTGATTTATAATTCTACCTAACAAGGTATGAAATGCCCATCTCTTTATCTTCACCAATGCTAGGTATTATTTACCTTTTGATCATGTCCAATCTGATGGAGGAAAATGGTGTTTCACTATTGTTTTCATTTATGTTGCTTTCCAATTTTGGTGAGGTTAAACATCTTTTTCTGTGTTTTTATTGGTCATGTGAAGTTAATTTTCAGTGAACTGTCCATTTATGGCCTTTATTCACTTTTATATTTATGTTTTTGCTCTTTTACTTGTTGATTTGTAAGAGATATCTACATATTAAATAATAGTCCAGTGTGGGTCAGATATATTTAAGATGTCTTTCTAAATTGCTTTTTGACTGTTTCTTAAAAATGTTTTTATGCAAAAACGTCAAAAATTGTCTTGTACACCTGAAACTAATGTAATACTGTATATCAACTGCAATTTCAAAAAAGAAAAAAAATAAACACAATAGTTTCATAAGGAAAATTACTTGATATAGTAAGTAAAATAAATTCATTTAAAGCTTTGCATTAAGGTAGATTTATTAAATTTTTTCTTATTGTTTTCTGGGCTTTGCATCTTCCTTATAAAAGTTTTTTCTTTTTTTAAAACAATATTTTTAGGCGAGGCAACCCATGGTTGACCTCACAGATTGCAAGGACCTTGTCAGCTTACACTCCTTTATTTTTTTTTATTTTTTACGTGTATAGCACCTGGTCTTCCTAGGTGGTCTCCCATCCAAGTACTAACTAGGATTGACCCTGCTTGGCTTCCGAGATCAGACGGGATTGGGCTTGTTCAGGGTAACATGGTCGTAGACAGAAAAGTTTTTCCACTTCAAGATTGCCTATAATTTTTTCATGTTTTCTCTTGATACCTTTAGAATTGCCTCTTCTATGGCATTAAATTATTTACTCATGTACCAGAGCCAAACTGTTTTAATCAATATGAATTTATAATATCTTTTAATATGTGGTAGGGGAAGTTTCTCCCAACACAGTCCTCCTACCTTCCATCACTTTTCTCTGTTAAATTGTCCTGGCTATTCTCACACTAAATTGTATTTACATATATATTTAAATAGAAGACACATTGTTAATCAAAATGATTAATTGCTGTTGTCTCAAGATTGAGAGTGTGCTCTAGAACCTCCATTTTGAGAGACATTCACAAACACACATACACACACACATCACAAAAAACATATAAATAACGCATTTAAAAATGTAATAGTTTAGAGATGAAAACTGGGAATAATTATAATGAATTGAGAGTAGAGTTGCCAGATTTAGCAAATAAAAATACAGAATGTCCTGTAAAACAATGGCTTTTTTTTTTTTTTTTAGTATAAGTAATCCTAATTATTGCACAGGACATACTTACTTGAAAATTATTTGTCGTTTATCTGAAATTTACATTTTATTGGGTGCCTTCTATTTTATAGACAATCCTAACCAACAAAAAAACAAGGAGTAGTTTAAAAATACAAAGAAAGTTGTATGGATTGATGAATTAACCCTTTCTGGTCAGTGGGAAACCCTTAATACAGGTACTTAGATATTGGCTTGAGCCAAACAATTACAATTCTGGGGTGTGAATTAAATGAGTTTGTTTTGTCTTCTGGGCTTTAGCTTGAAAAATGAAATCTCTTAAATAAAATGCAATGGGCTCAATGGATTTGAAAGTTTTTGTCTTTCCAATTCTGCTTTAAAAGAAAAAATCAGTTAAATAGAAATTGAAAATTAAGATTCTTAAGACTCTTGATATACAGGCTTTCTCTTAAGATTAGTGTTTTGGGTTCAAATTAAAGGGAAAGTTCTCAAATAATTTTATCATTTGGAGTTGGTGGGAAAATATCACTTATTAATAATTTTATATAACAAGTTTAAGTGAAATTCTTTATGATTACGTTTATTTTAAGTGGCCAAGTGTTTGGGATATGGAATTTGAATATTCTCTAAATCATGAATGTTTGCTTACCTAGTTTTTTTCTAAAAATTAACTTTACTTTAGAAACAAGCTCCTATACTTGCCGCTGTAGTATATTAAGAAAAGCATTTGCTCTGGAGTTAGAAGACCTGGATTAAAATTTCAGATCTGCCTCTTAGTAGTTTTGTGCTGTAAATGTGTAGTAAATGGCTTAACATGTTTCAGCCTCAGTTTCTCATCTATAAAATGGGAATAATAGTTTGTGTTTCATAGAGATTAATAATTAAATGAGATATACAGGCAAAGTGCATGGTAGTTCACAGGTATTCAATAAATGTCAATTTATTCATAAATGCCCATATATTAGAAATTATACATATTTGAAAATTATGTCCATTGATGCTTTTCTAGAAGATGAAATTTTGTTTGGTTTTATAAAAATAATATCCTAATAAGATCCTTCTAACTATCAGAAACAAAAACAAAAACACCAGTATTATGGCACGAATGATTCTGAGACCCACGGAGCCAATTGAGATTAATTATGAGCCTTTATTAGCCTGCCGGCGACTGACTCTCTATCACACAGGGCTAGAGGAGATCAGCCCCGAGCTTTCAGAGGAGGCAGCTGATAAAGTTTAAGACCATATCCTGGTGGTCTCCTGAACAAGCAAGCAGATTACAGAAGTGGAAGTTGGCTGTTAGCATATTTTTGCCCGGAACAACACCCTTAATTAACAAGTAAATGGATTACGGGAGCAGACATTGGCCATCTTCATATCTTATACAATACACTTCCTAAACCACACACAAGCAAGTAGGACAACTTCTGGTATCTAAAGATATTTCTTCTCTGTAGCTGACTTAGCTAGTTTGCTCACTTGAAAATTTTCCACCCTTAACACCAGTTAGACTTGGGGACAAGAATTGAGTGTCATGATTGATGTACCCTTTGAAATGAGCCTATGCTTAGCCACATCAAGTAATAGATGAAGGGCGTTTGGTTTCTGCTATTTTTTTTTCCATTAGAAATTCGTCAAGAATGTGTCATATGCTCTGGAATGGTTAGATAATAGGGAAAGAGCCCAAGCACCATAGCTGGTCCCAGGCTTTTTGGATGATTATTGATGATCTGTAGGAGTAAAAAGCTTCTAGTGAGAATGTGTGATATCCAAGAGACATTAGGGAAAGGCAATGAGGAGCAAGGCTTCCTAAAGACAGATGTTTAAATGTTCCATAGATTATTCCTTGTCATTTTCTCTTACATAGGTTCTACTCTTAATTACAGACATTGGCCCTGGGTAGAAAGTTAAAGAACTGGTTTCTAGTCATTATTTCTCTGTGTGTTCTGGAGTTGGACCTCAGTTTCTTCATTTGTATAACTGAGGTGCTGTGTGTGTTGGAGGGTGAGGGACGAATGGATTAACTATCTTCAGGTTTGGGGTGAGAAATGAAGAGACTTGGCTGTTCTTTGAAAATGCAAGTAGTGCTATGTAAATATAAGTGCAAATATTTATTATCATTTACAGTGATAGAAATGACAATATAATAATTAAGAACAATCAGACATTCTCCTTGATTTACATAGAGATTGAAGGTGGCCTTGGGTAGCATCCAAACTTGGAATTTCTCAGAAACTGAAGGAGCAGCAAACTGTTCTTTACTTCACTGCTTCTTCAACCCCTTTTCTCCAGTCAGCCTCATGGCTCAGACAAGGCCAAGGAGTCTCTTTGTTAGTGTCTCTGAAAAGGGTATAGTTGTCCTCATACCAATAGCTAGATGTATACTAAAGCTCTGCTGAGAAAAGACATCATGGAAGTTTAAAACCATTAACTTTTCATTTAATTTGAAAATAAAACGCTACTTCATAATGAAAAACTTGGGATCAATGAAAGGTAAGCCATATCATCAATCAAATAAAGATCTTGGATCATCAGAGTATTTCTAAAGATCTTTTCCAGCTCTGACATTTTAACCTAGAGTCTTTGTGACAAAATCTCAGCTATCTTTCCAATCCAATTTCCCCCCTACTTCCAGCATCTCTTTGTAAGCTAATTAATTTTCTTTGCAAAGCTTCCCTCCCCAGCTTGTCTCAATTGCCATTCGCATTTCCATGCGTTTCCTTTCAAATTGAAATTCTATCCCCTTCCTTTTCACCTAGCTAAAGCCCACTGAGCCTCTGAGACTTAATTACCATTGATGAAAAGAGGAACTATTGTCCAGCTGATACAGGTACTAAGTGCTTTACCTATGTAATTTTTAAACTTTATGTAAACCTTCTGAGGTGAGATTTAGTCTTCTCCATTTATAGGAAAGGGACCTGAAGCTCAGAAAGTTTAAGTAACTTGCCTGAGATCATGCAGCTAGTGACAAAGTTGGGATTTGAGTTAAAATCTGTTAGTTTTTATAGTTGGGCTTTCAAGTTCAAGACCTACCTTCCCCAGCCCCAAAGACCTTCACCTTCCTTGGACAACCTCCAGGTCTTCAAACCAAGTCACATATTTAATAATATCTTGTAGTAGATTTATTTTAGTTCATATCTTCTCTTTCCAATTCCTTTTTGGGTTCCCCAAGAAAAAGAATTACAGTTGATTCCACTCCCTCTATCCAGAGGCCAATTCTGTGATTTGCACATAGAAGGAGCTTAATAAGTATTTACTGATGAGTGGATATCAAATAATTTTTTTTGTTCAAAACATGAGTATTTATATTATATATATATGTAATATATATAATATATATAATTTTATCAATGGGAGAAAACTGTAGCTAAGATAATTTGTGAGCTGAAGTGTTGTTCCCTCTGTTGCTAAAAGAAGCCAGTTACCCTGGAATACTAATTAAATGCAGCTGTTGTGGAAATTAAACCAGCAGCCCCCAGTGGGTTCAGAGAGTTGATGGGAGGAGGGAATCTAGAAAGTCTCAAGTAAGAAAGTATCTGATTTGAGGAAAAGAGACTTAAGAGGGGGTGCACTTTCAGCAACATCAGACCTCTGTGAAGCTTATTTCTTTTCCTTAGTGGACAAAGAGTTTGTTCTTTATAATTAGCTCAAATAGCGGAGGCAAAGTGAATAGACAGCCTGTGTCTGAGATCAATAGTTTGGTCTTTGCTAGCCATTGAGGGATAAGCATCTGGGGAGGTGGTGGCTTTGACGTCAAAGCAGCTCCACGTCTGAATTAAAAGTACCTGTCAGAAGATACTTTTGACTCTAAGATAAGATTCCAGTTGATTTGTTGAAAAAAAAAAAAGGAAGAGATCAATAAAGAAAGGTAACACATTCTATCTGGGGCATCTGTTTTATTAAAAATAATTATCTACTCTTCTATCTAAATTGGAATTCAATAGTTTTAATAAAGAGATTTATTTACGCTTCTAGAAAAAAATCGAAACAGTGTACTCATTTACCTGCAACATACCCAGAGCTCAAATATTTGGACTTGGCCAAATATTTAACAGACTAGTTCCACCTAGTGATAGTGTATCTAAATTGCAGTTTGTTTTTCTGAGAAATGAAGGCATGGCCTTACAAGTGTCCACAGCATCACTGAAGTCATTAAATTATTCAATAGCTGAGTACCGGCTTCGTGAAAGGCCCTGTGTTAGGGACAGTGACATGTGTCTGGGGAAGAAGGAGTGAGTGCTTTTCATACTAGCTAAGAGAGACAATAAAACTTTTGATTAACAGCAGGAGATGAGGGACTGGGCTTAAAAGAAGCATATAAAATAATATTTAGAGACCACAGAAGGTGGGATTAACTCTCTCCCTACTTACTCATGCTGTTGAAAGATCTACACAAGGGCCCTGTTGCATGAGACAAAGCCACAAGAAGGTAAGAAAGAAAATCCCAGGGGGAATCCTGACCAGAAAGGCAAGAGGAAAAAATAAAATGTAGCAGCAACATGGTATCCCCCTCTATTAATAAAATAATTCAATAAAGTAATTGTCCAAGTTCACCAGAGTGATACAGAGATCTTCTTAGTTCCAGACTCACATATCCAAATGCCTGCTAAGTTAAATATCTTCCACTCTGATCATCCAAAGTTAAAAAAGCAGCAGGTTGGCCAAAGTGCAGATCTTAATCAGGGCCATCCTGCACTCGGAATTAGAAGAACAACAATGCCCCTCAGTGCCAGAGATATGGCAGCAAATATTGAGCCCAAAATATCCAGTGTGATCAAGACTACTGTAATTCAGATAGGAGTGAGTTTGAGGGCTCATGCTATGTACAAGTTTCACCAAACTCACTGGCCTGCAAGTATAAGCTTTGGGCTGCCACATCCATATTCAGGGTAGTAGACCCTTGAAAACACTCTCTAGACTTCACAAACATTTCCTCTTCCATGGGTGGGTGCAGCTCCACTGGAGGCACAGATGTTTACCCATTTTGTATCCCCACCCCCACAACATTCTCCTTCTTCAAGCCACAGCTTCCTGCTCATGACCAGACTCTACCTCCAACCCATCTCTAGGACAACCAGTGAGCACCTATGGCCCTCCTGCTGTGTCCCAGGTAGTCAGTCACTCTCTAAAACCCAAGCTTCTAGTAAATACAAAGATTTAAAAATGGATCTTCCAGGTTCCTCTTAGGTTATAAAGGGTAGAGTGTGAAGAAGTAAGGCTCAGGAATCTGTATCTTAACAGTTGCTTCCAGCTTGTTCTGATTCAGCAGATCAGCAGACAAGACCCTGGACTGGATTTTGTCCCAGCACTTTCAGTTGCACCTCCTCTAAGAAGTTTTCTGTTTTATCAGCCTTCATTGATTTTCTACTTCTTTTGAATTTGAGTAATATAAGATCGAGGATTGTGGACTTTTAAAAGACTCCAGAAGCCAATCAGTAAATGGTTATATGAAACAGAAATCCCCTTCACAGGACTCTAATACATGCTCATCTGACACCTGACTGATCACCTGTCTAACTCCTCATATAAAGTAGGACCTGTTATCTCACCAGGCAGTCATTCAAGACTCTCATTACCTCCATTAATAACCCTGGTAGACAAAAAGATCTCCTACATCCCACTGATTTTAAATCTTCCCATATTACAGCCTGAATCCACTGGAAGAAAGTGGTAACATTTAAACAAGACTGTTTAAAATATTTGCAAAGTTTTCTGTTTAAAAGTACTTTGTTTTGAAAGTGATACTATCTCTTACAGAAAACTTCTTTGCTGAAGTAGTTTGCAGTTATTCCCCTGCATGTGTGTCTTCTATGGCAATGATCTCAGAATCCTTGCTACAAAAGCCCAAACAAAATGCTAAATCCCTTTCAGAATCCCTGGACAGATATGTTGGCGGTCAACTATGGAAGGCAGCTTAGAGACTGAATTCAGTTTGCTTTACCCTCTGTGCTTTAGCAGCATTTTCTTAAATTGCTCCATTCTCTTGCCAGTTGCTATAAGGCACCTTCTGTTGAAAGGAAAATTTGTTCATGTACACACCAAAAATCACCTGTCTAAAACAGCCCCCTGGAATCATAAATTTATACTAGAGGGGAACAGGAAAGAGAGAAATTTATGAACGGAAAAGAGGGAAATTCGTGAATGAAAAAGAAGTCCCCCTTTTACATTGCAAAAGTCATCAGGCAGGACTTTGATTTAAGCTGGTATAAAATAATAATTCATTTATTATTTTATAACCAACATCAATTGGTTAACAAAATCCAATAAGTTTCAAGTGTACAATTCAACAGTAAGTCATATATATCGCATTGTGTATTCACCGTACATAGTTAGATTTCTTTCTGTCACCACATATTTGACCCCTTTCACTCCATCTACCTCCCTCATCCCTCCCACCCTCCCTCTGGCAACCACTAGTCTATTGTCCATGTCCATGAGTCTCTTTATCAAGATTGAATTGAAAATTCCTGAGAGCCAGAAAAGATTCTTTGGGAAGAGAAAAGGGATGGTGACTGCCATGTTTTATCACTCCAGGGAACACTACTTAACAATTGGAGGGATGTGGAAAAACATCCAAAGAATGGTCTCCTGGAAGCAAATGAAACAGATGGCACAGAGGTCTAGGAAACAGATTGAAACCAGAGTAGGACAGAGAGTGGCTGGGATAATAAAATCAGTTATCGTTGAGGGTATGGGGGACTACAGCAGGATTCTAGGCAAATGAATCCAGCAGAGAACAGAAAAAGCCAGCTAGAGTAGGTGGAGATATTGATAGAGCGTTAATATAGGAACTTGGGGCACTAGGACACAAGTTTGACTTATCACAGAGGAGACTGGAGAGAAAAGCAAGTCTGGAATGGAAGAAATGAAATTGCTGCTACGATTTTTGCTTGAACGGCAACAATTCAGAAAAAAGAGAAGCAGAGCTTGCACGTGGGGTGTTTAGTTGTCTTTGCTTGAGGAGCCATAAAAAGCCCAGGAATTGAATCAGGAGATTACGGGGCTAACTCTGATTGCATTCCTCTAAATCCTATTGTGCTCCATACAAACTTGAAAACTTGAAATTTTAAATTTTATTTTCTACAATAATAAAAACTACCAAAACTGACTCTCAGAGCACATTGATAGAAAATATAACAAAATAAAGAACTATATAATAAACTGAAAAATGGTCAATTAACAATTATCCCCTGAAGCACCAGGCCAAAGTTGATTCATAGGTAAATTATATCAAATTTTTAAGAAATATATTTTAAAAATTTTAGGACGTTTTTAAATTTACAAAAAATTTGCAAAGACAGTACAGTTTCCAAATATCCCACACTAGTCTTCTCCAATATTTTTAAATATATTTTTATTTTTCAATTATAGTTGGCATCCAATATTATATTAGGTTCGGGTATATGACATGGTGATTAGGTAGTTATATAACTTATGAAGTGATCACCCTGATAACTCTAGTACCCATTTGACACCATAGTTATTACTATATTATTGACTATATTCCTTCTGCTATGCTTTACATCCTCATGAATGTTTTGTAACTATCAATTTTTAATTTTCTAAAATCATTTTTCAATTAGAATTGACATTCAGTATTATTTTATATTAGTTTCAGGTATACAGCATAGTCCTTAGATATTTATATAATTTACATAGTGATTACCCTCGATTAGTGTAGTATTCACCTAGCACTATACATAGCCATTACAATATTATTGACTGCATTTCCTATGCTATACTTCACATCCCTATGATCCCTTATTTTGTAATAATCAATTCGTACTTCTTCCTTCCTTCACCTTTTTCACCCACCCCCTCAACCCTCCTTCCTTCTGGCAATCACCAGTTTATTCTCTATATATGAGTCCATTTCAGTTTTGTTTGTTCATTTCTTCTGTTCCTTAGATTCCACATCTAAGTGAAATAATATATTTGTCCTTTTCTATTTGACTTATTTCACTTAGCATAATATCTTCTAAATCCATCTATGTCATTGTAAATGGTAAAATTTCATTATTTATGGCTAAATAATATTTTATTATATATATGTACCACCTCTTCTTTATTCAGTCATCTATTGATGGGGACTTAGGTTAGCACTGCAGTGAACACAGAAGTGTTCTTATATAAACAGAAGAGTATATATCTTTTCAAATTAGTATTTTGGTTCTCTTTGAATAGATACCCAGAAATGGAATTGCTGGGTCATAAGGTAGTTCTATTTTTAAATTTTTCGAGAAACCCCCAAACTTTTCCAAAGTGGCTGTGCCAATTTGCAATCCCACCAACAATGTATGAAGGTTCTCTTTTCTCCCCATCCTCTCCAACACTTGTTGTTCTTTGGTTTATTGATGATAGCCATTCTAACAGGTATGAGGTGATATCTGACAGGTGTGAGGTGGTTTTAATTTGCATTTCTCTGATGATTAGTGACACTGAGCATCTTTTCATATGGTCATCTGTATGTCCTCTTTGGAGAAATACCTATTCAGGTCTTCTGTTCATTTTTTAATTGAATTGTTTGTATTTTTGTTGTTGAGTTGTATGAGTTCTTTATAAATTTTGAATTTTATCAGATGTATCACTGACAAATATCTTCCCCCATTCAGTAGGTGTTTTTTTTTTTTTTTGGTTGATAGTTCTTACACTGCACACACAAAAAATTTTAGTTTGCTATAACCTCATTTGTTTATTTTTTTCCTTTGATTATCTTGCCTGAGGAGATATTTTAGAAAAAAATAGGACTAAGAGCAATGTCAGAGAGTTTACTACCTATGATTTCTCCTAGGAGTTTTATGTCTTGGGGACTTACATTTAAGGCTTTAATCTATTTTGAGTTTATTCCTGTATAGGGTATAAGACAGTGGTTCGGTTTTACTTTTTTTTTTTTTTTGCATGTATATGTCTAGTTTTCCCGACACCATTTATTAAAGAGACTGTCTTTATCCCATTGCATATTCTTGCCTCTTTTGTCATAGATTAAATGACCATATAGATGTGGATTTATTTCTAGGCTCCCTATTGTGTTCCATTGATCTATGTGTCTGTTTTTATGCCAGTACCCTGCTGGTTTCACTACTATAGCCTTGTAGTATAGTTTCGTATTAGGCAGCATGATACCTCCAACTTTGTTCTTTTTTTCTCAGGATAGCTGTGGCTATTCAGAGTTTTTATGGTCCCATATAAATTTTAGAAGTAATCATCCTAGTTCTGAGAAAAAATGCCATTGCTATTTTGATAAGGATTGCATAATCTATAGATTGCTTGGGTAGTATGGCCATTTTAATAATATAAAGTCTTCCTATGCATGAGTACAATATATGCATCCATTTATTTCTATCCTTTTCAATATCTTTCTTTAATGACTTATAATTTACTGAGTACAGGTCTTTTACCTCTTTTGTTATTCCTAGGTACTTTATTGTTTTTGATGTAATTGTAAATGGCATTGTTTTCTTAATTTCCCTTCTGATAGTTCATTATTGGTCTATAAAAATGAACTGATTTCTGAATATTAATATTATATCCTTATACTTTACTGAGTTCATTTATCAATTCTAACAGTTTTTTGATAAAGTCTTTTGAGTTCTCTCTATATAGTATCAAGTCATCGGCAAATAATGGCAATTTTACTTCTTTCTTTCTAATTTAGATGCCTTTTATTTCTTTGTCTTGTCTGATTGCTGTGACTTCTAATACTATGTTGAATAAAAGTGGTGAAAATGGGCATCCTTGTCTTGTTTCTGATCTTTAGAAAATGCATTTATCTTTTCCCTATGGAGTATGATGCTAGCTGTGGGTTTGTCATATATGTATGGCCTTTATTACATTGAGATATGTTTCCTCTATTCTCACTTTGCTGAGACTTTTATCATGGATGGATGCTGAATTTTGTCAAATGCTTTATCTGCATCTATTGATATGATTATGATTCTTAAATTTCATTTTGTTAATGTGATGTGTCACATTAATTGATTTGTGGATATTGAATGAAACTTGCATTTCAGGAATAAAACCCACTTGATCATGTTGTATGATGTTTTTAATGTCCTACTGAATTTGGTTTGCTAATATTTGTTGAGGATTTTTACATCTATGTTCATCAGGGATATAGACCTATAATATATAATGTTTTCTGTAATGTCTTTGTAGTTTGGGAATCAGGATAATGGTGGCTTCATAAAACGAACTTAAGAAGTTTCCCTCCTCTTAAATTTTGTGAAATAGTTTGAGAAAAATAGGAGAATAGGTATTAATTCTTCTTTGAATATTTGGTAAAATTTGCCTATGAAGCCATCTGGTCCAGGATTCTTTTTTGGCAGTTTTTTATTACTGATTCGATATCATTAGTAGTAATCATTCAGATTTTCTGTTACTTCTGGACTCAGTCTTGGGAGATTGTATGTTTCTAGAAATTTATTCATTTCTTTCAGATTGTCCAATTTCTTGGCTTATAATTGATCATGCACTGTCTTATAATCCTTTATATTTCTGTGGTGTCATTTTTCACTTCTCTTCTGATTTTATTTATTTGGATTCTCTCTCTTTTTTTCTTGATGAGTCTGGTTAAAGGTTTATTAATTTTATTAATTCTTTCAAAGAACTAGCTCTTGTTTTCATTATTATTTTTTCTTTTATTTAGACTCTATTTTCTTTATTTCTGCTTTCGTTTTTATTATTTCCTTCCTTCTACTCACTTTAGGCTTTGTTTGCTGTTCTTTTTCTCATTCCTTTAGGTGTAAGGTTAAATTGTTTACTTGAGATTTTTTGTTTGTTTGTTTGTTTGAGGGAGGCTATGATTTTCCTTCCAAGGACTACTTTCGCTGTGTCCCATAGATTTTGGGTTGTTATGTTTTCATTTTCATTTGTCTCAAGGTATCTTTTGCTTTCTTTCTTGATGTCATTGTTAATGCATTTATTGTTTAATAACATGTTATTTAGCCTCTATGTGTTTGTGTGTTTTTCACCTTTTGTAATTGATTTCTAGTTTTATTCCATTGTGATAGGAGAAGAGGCTTGATATGATTTTAATCTTCTTAAATTTACTGAGACTTTTTTGTGGCTTAACATGGTTTATCTTGGAAAATATTCCATATTCACTTGAAAATAATGTATATTCTGCTGTCTTGGGGTGAAATGCTCTAAAAAACATCAATTAAATCTATCTGGTCTTGAGTAACTTGTAAGCCCACTGTTTCCTTGTTGATTTTCTGTCTGGAAGATCTGTCCATTGGTGTCAATGGGATGCTAAAGTCCCCTACTATGACTGTATTAATGTTGATCTCTCCCTTTATGTTGGTCAATATTTGCTTTATATATCTAGGTGCTCTTATATTGGGTGCATAAATATTATTAGGGTTTGATCTTCTTGTTGTATTGATCCCTTTGTTATTATGTAATGTCCTGCTTTGTTTCTCATTATAGACTTTTTTTAAATTACGTTTATTGGAGTATCATTGGTTAATACAATTACGTAATTTTCAAGTGTACATTATTTGACATCTATATATTCTAGTGTGTGATTACCACCCAAAGTCCAGTTTCCTTCAGCTATCATATATTTGATCCCCTCTACCCACTTCACCTTATTCCTACTCCCCTATATTTAACTCCCTTTACCCTGTCTACCTCTCCTTTCCTCCCCCACCCCCTATCCTCTGTAACCACTAGTCCATTGTCCATGTCCCTGAGTCTCTAAAGTTTATTTTTTTCTGATACAAGTGTTGCTACCCCACATTATTTTTCATTTACATTTGCATGAAATATCTTTTTCCATCCCTCTACTTTCAATCTGTGCATTTTATTTTGAAGGGATCTCTTGTAGACATCATATAAATAAGACAACATATTGATTGAAACATTTAATCCATTTACATTTAACATGTTTATTAATAGCTACATAGTTATTGCCTTTTTATTATTTATATTTCTGTTCTTTTTTTTCTTCTTAAAGAGGTCTGTTTAACATTTCTTGTAATACTGGCTTGGTGGTGGTGAATTCATTTAGCTTTTTTTCTGTAAGCAGTTCTTTATTCCACCTTTAATTGTAATTGGTAGACTTGTGGGGTAGTCTTGGTTGTAGGTTCTTGCTTTTTATCACTTTGAATATTCCATGTCAATCCCTTCTGGCCTACAACTTGATCAAAACCTCAATGGCAACATTTTGATGAATGTTTTTTGTGTACATTATTTTATTGAGTTTCCACAATGATCCAGAGAGAAAGACACTGTGATTACCTCCAAGTTATATGTGAAGAAACTGAGGATATATTGACTTTAGATTGTTAGAGGCTTGGATTAAACATAAATAAATATTGTTGAACAAACAAAAGAACTCCAAGCCATCAAGGGAATACTTATCAGAGGTGGGTTAAGGGCAGGGTAGATAAGCATAGGATTTTCAATGCTGGTAATTATTAAGTAGAAAGGAGAAGGTCGAACATCCAGATGGTTTAAAGTAATGATTCTTGACATGTTCCATGTTATGACACACTAATTTTGTCTAATTTTACTAATCCTCTAAAACATTATGTAAATTCCTAAAAGTAATTAAATTAGAATGAAATATTATGTCCATAAAACATGACTTTAAATGAATTTTAAATGATATGAATTGGTTTTACCCCTTGGAATTACTGCAAATTGCCTATCCTGATTTTGTGACAACTTAGAGTATTAGGAGCTAAAACTAGAGGACTGAGCCAGAATATCTGTCAGATTCTTGAGTTTGTGTCTTAGGAGATCTGTCCCAAATTCCTTTTGAAAACTGTGGAAAGAAATTCCAGTGTGATAGAAAAATTCCTTCTCCTAGGGATAACTGATGTTCCTCAGAATTGCCTTTTCATTTAACCTGCATTTGGTTTATTCACTCTGCTTTATGCTATCACTATAATAGAGAAATTGGCTGGTTATATTCATTGAGGTCAATCCTCATTTATCTCTCTGTCCTGCTTAGATTTCTCCACTTACTGTGCCCATAGCCAGATTCCTGATTAACCTGTCTTTCAAGTACAAGGCATTCAACTCCAGCATTCTACTTTCTATTCTGCAAGTTCCACAACTAATTACATTTTCTGTGATGCTCCTCCTTCAGTCACTCCAATATGCTTATTCCTTTTCCTCTGTGAATTGGAAACCTTTAATTTTCTCTGCCTTGAATCTTTACCATCCTCAGAAGGCTCTTGGCTCCAGGGCAAGCACAAATCCTCTTGCCCCGAGTGCTTTCAGCTTAGGTTATAAAACCAGGATGTTTGCCTGCTTCCCCCACCTCCATCCTTGGGATGGGCACTGGGTTGACACAGGCTAGTTTCTGTGTTCTACGATGAGAAAACATGCATATCCAACTTCATAATCTGAGGGAAAATATCTGGTCCGATCTTTCAGAATATCAGCCTTTTCTCTTTTCCACCTGTTTAAATGAAAGTTTCATTTAAATCCTTTGTCTTTACATGAGATTTAGTCATGGAAGAATATTTTTCTTCCCAGTAACTTAATTTAGCCTAGACTCCTGTTTATGCATTTAACAAAATGAAGTCACATTCCAAATTGCGTATTTTATTTCTTGCTCTCTGCACGTTGATAAAAGCTATTGTTAGCTATATGTTCTTCCCATTAATATTTTAAAAGTTCTGTGTTAAAAATTAGTTGTGAAAGTTCATCCATGTACCAGAGTGTTATATAACTATTAAGCTCAAGAGGAAAAATGCTTATCAACATTCATATATTTCTGGTATATTTTAAGTGAAAATAACATGCTACAAAATAGTATTAAATTATTCCACTACAAATACATTTGTGTGTGTGTGTATGTGTGTGCACACAAACATACACATTGAAAAGCAGAAGACTAAAAGGACATACATCAAACTGTTACTGGTTGTCTCTAGGTTCTGATTTTATATATTCCTCTTCTCCATATTTTTCAATTTCTCAATAATGAGCATTTTATTCTTTTTTAACCAGGAAAGAGTAATTTTAGATAATTCAATTAGTTATCAGGTTCAACTAGCAAGTGTGAAAAAGGTGGCAATTACTGAAGAGAAATTAACACCTTTGTCATTTTGAATTGAGGTTACTTCTTTTTTTTTAAGTAAGAACATATCTTTAAAATAAAATGGAAATCAGAGAGAAAAACATGGTGTAGATGAAAGAGGTTCTGATCATCCCTCTGGTGACCAAATCAAAGTTGTGACAAAAACAAGGAGCAGCAGCAAGGAAAAATTGCCTGGAATCTAGAGGAATCAGCTATACAACTAGGGAGAAGTATAAGAAAGCACCCTGCAATGGCAGAAGGTAGGACAGGGCGAGGACATGGGGCTGCCCAGTCCCAAGTGGCTGAGTGAGACAGAAGCTGCATCAGTGGCAGCGGCAGCAGCAGAAGCCTCTTAAGGGGGCTAGGTCCATGAGCAGATTTTCGCGGTGACGGACCTGCTTGCTCTGAGCACCAGTGCCGATTTGGCTGCACGCAGAAGGCACCAGGAACTTACAGGGAGACACTGTTGGAGTGAGGGTCAAGGCGAGACTTACTCTGTACAGAAGTGCCCACGATATCAATTGTTCCCTGTTGAGCCCTACCCCCTACCAGTGCACCAGACACAGTGCCGCCATAGCCCAGACCTCATCAAACTGGATAACAGAGGTCGCTCCACCCAGAGAATTCCTTGAAACCCTGTTTCCCCCAATCTGCGGCTCCACCCAAGCCACATCTTGGTATAGCCTCAGTGAAACAGGTGCTCCTTGTTGAGCAGTGCCTAGATTCACATTGCAAGCAGCTGGCCTCGGTTTCTGGAGTGCCTTTTTGAGGCAACTATAAGCACAGCATCTGTGGATTGCTTGCTGAATCTTAACAGGTGGCCCTGGAAGGGTAGAGGCTTGGGCTAAGTTTGGCCTGTAGCTGAACACCTCTCAGGACTGTGCTTCTGGACACCTACTTCACAAACCCACACTAATAAGACCGGGAGACTTAGGAGCTTTGCTTAGTACATAGAAACAGACACAGAAAGACAGCCAAAATGGGAAGACAAAGAAGCAGAAACCATATGAGAGAAGAGAACAGAGATCCAGATATAATGGAGTTAACAGATGCAGGATTCAAAACACTGGTTATAAAGATGCTCAATGAACTTTTGGGAAGTGTAGATGAATTGAGTGAGAACTTCAACAAAGAGATAAAAAATACATAAAGATGGAAATGGAAATTATAAAAGGGAACCAGTCTGAAATGAAGAACACATTATCTGAGATGAGAAGCATATTAAATGGAATAAACAAAGTGAATAAAGAAGAGGATCAAATGCCCTATCTAGAGGACAGGAAAGCCAATCAGGACACTCAATCACGGGGGTGGCTCCATAGTGTAGTGGTTAGCATGTCTGCTTACACTCAGAAAGTCCTGGGTTCGTGCCCCAGGTGGAGCCAAGGACCATACTCTGGGTGTGTCAGGCCCCGGGTGTATGCCACGAGCATGTGGGAGGAGACACCCCGCCTTCAGAGATCCCGCCCTTAAGGGGAAACAGCAACATCCATAGGTAAGGGGTGGAAGTGGGGAGGGGGGAATTAAAGAGGGGAGGAAAAAGGACACTCAATCAGAATGGCAAGAAAAAAGATGCCAAGACTATAAAAAATAATTTAAGGAATATATGGGACACTATCAAGGCTCCAAAAATTCATCTGATCAGTGTAACTGAAGAAAATCAAGATATTGAACAGCTGTTTGAAGAAATAATGATGGAAAACTATATAGATGTCTAACCAATATACTGTATATTTGAAACTAAATTAAAACATAATAAGAAATAAAAAATAAATAAAATGGAAATCAGTGAGAACTTATTGAGTTTGAAATAGTCATTTTACATATCACTTTTCAAGAAAAGCATAAAGTAAAACCAATTTCTATTTAATTTTTCTTCAAGTGCTTACAAATTTTCTTCTCTGGGACCTATATTTTTTGCTTCCCAGGAGAATGGGCCATGTCACCTATTTTCTTTGGCATCTTCCACCTCTCTCCCCATTCTCTTCTCTCTACTGCCTAGAATAAGCTTGTAGACACCATATGCAGAAAATATTTATTAATGGACTTGCTTATTCCTGTTTTTCATTAATCCCAGCCTACCCATATTTTCAGAAATATACAAATTGGATTATGCCTATAAGATAAATTCCAAACTTCTAAACTTGGCATGCAAAGCTCTCCATGTCCTGTCTGTCCAAGTCTCTGGTTTTTTAAAGTCAAAACTTAAAACCCATCTTCTTTTCAAGATAGCGTTTCCTGATGTTCTTGGTGGAACCATTCATACCATTTTCCCATTGTAGTATGCACTTTTATTGTAACATTATGACATGCGGCCTTATAAAATACTTCATGCATTTTTCAACACTTCTATTTTGCTCACCTATACTGAAACTCTTTGGAAGGATGGAAACATTTTTTTTTTCATCTCCCACCCTAGGTCTAGCACAGGATCTAGAATCTGGTGAAGGCTCAAAAATATAGCAGAGTTGAAATTCACTTACAACTAACCTTTTTTCCTTATTTAGGTGTTTGGAATTGATCTTATAGGCAAAGAGAGACAAGAAAAAGTTTTAAGTAGTGTGGAAGGTAGGAGAAGGATGATCTGGTTGGATTTACATTTAAACCACTGCGGTTATCATGTGAAAAATAGATTTAATGGGATCAATGGTAGATTCAGAGAAGGAATAAAGGATTATTTTGCTTATCCAGGCCAAAAAAAAAAAAAAAAAAGAGTGTGTCATGATCTAGGACAGTGACAGTGGCGATGGAGAAAAAACAAACTCAAGCATTTGGGAAGGGGAACTGACAGAATTTGGTAATTGATTGAATGTAGAGAGTTGAGAGGGAGAGAAACGTCAAGGACTGACTCAGGTTTTGGGCTTAAGAAACTGCAACATCTCACTTAAATAGGGAACAAGGGAAGAGGAGGAGCGGGTTTAGAAGAGTTCAGGCTTTGAACATTAAATTTGAAGAACTTCCAAGTGGTGGTATCAGCTGGTAGCTAGATATAAGGATCTGGAGCTCTAAGAGAACTGGTTTTCACATGGCTACCGATTAATCCACACTCCTTCACAACTATGGCTTAGGTGTCCTTGCCAGGTGGCTACTAAGGCTAGGCAGTTTCTGGGAATAGAGGCAGAAGCAAAACTATTCTTAAGGTCCCCAAATTGTGTTTGACCTAGACGAAATAAATATCACTACTTTCTGTTTTTTTTTTCCTTACAGCTTGAGTCAATTTGATTATTTCTCCTAACTAGTTAGTTGAAGTTGCTCACTTGTTATCTAGACCTTGGTTTCCTCATCTAGAAAAGCAATATATTAAGGTTTTATATTCCTCAGATGTAGAATTGTATCTTTTTATAAATAGCTTGTTCAATATATTTAGACAAGATTGCAATATCTATGAATTTTATGTATTTTTACAAATTCTGAGGACTAACTATGGACTAATAAATTAAATGGAGTTCTACTTACACTTGTGTTGCCTGTTGGAAGTATATTCAGGAATACCAATGGACTTGGCTTGGGTTCATTCATAATTTGCATATAAAAAGACATAGCTGTAATTTAGACCAAGAGTTACTACTGAACAATGAGCCATTGTTCCTTACAAAGAATCTTCAAATCCTACTATAATTAGTAAACCCAATCTCTTATTTGACTGAGTACCATTCTCTTTAAGATTTACTCTTCTAATTCTCAATAATTTCACATGTGAGGCTCACATTTTACAATCTCACAGTGGCAGTTATGGCACAATATTTGGAGGCTTCTGAATCCTTCTGAAAGATATAGACTGAATTTTATTCAGTCTAAGGGACACCCAGTAAACTCTTGATATAAGCACATAAGTAGTAAAGCAAAGGAATTTGAATCCCAGTTTTCCTCTTCTATAACCTAGATTCAAATTACATTGTTATTTAACCTTGTTATCTTTGAATTATTTTAACTCATGACTGACTAGTGCTATATCAGTACGCAACTAAGAAAGACATATTCATATCTACATATATATTTCTCTCTCTTAAAAATTTTTGATCTGACAGTTTCAGAAAATGCATATTATTTTCCCAGAGAATTCTCTCCTATCATGTTGCTGTTTATCTAAACAATTGCTTCTAAACCTTTAACCAGAACAATTCAACTGCTCTTAGCAAAGCTTCATTTGCAGGCAAGGAAAACACTATGAATGGAAGGAACTGTGAACAATTCTTCATAGAATGTATCTCATTCTTGAGTCACAGAATAGATTAGGGAATCTGTCACAATATCTTCCATTGAACAACTTTCACTTTTTTTTCTCAAACTGTAGATAAGAGGATTTAACATGGGGATCACCATTGTATAAAACACTGAAAACATCTGATTTCTTGCCCAGGATGCATATCAAGAGGGCCGCAAGTAAGTGTACACAGTTATTTCATAGTACAGGTTGATAACAGTTAAGTGGGAAGTATAGGTAGAGAAAGTTTTTTCTTTGTTGGAAGCTTAGAGAATTCTCAGGATAGTCATAATGACAGACATACAAGGTACAAGGATCACCACAATGGAAGTGACTAGGGTGAGTCCCCCGCAGCCAATAATCAAGATCTGGATGAACTGTAGGGTCTGAGCAAGCCAGTGCCAACAGTAGAGGGATGTCATAGAAGTGGGAAAGGACATGTCATTGACAGAATGATAGTTCTGTGATGGAAGTTATCACAGAAATCATATTAACTAACCCACCAAGTTTACATCCTACTACTAAGAGGAGATAATAGACTCTAGACTTGGTAACATTGTAGAGTAGTGGGTGACAGATGGCCATGGAAGCCAAAATATTTCAGCCAGTAGAAGTGAATATTATCAAGCCCATTTGAGTCACACATCCAAAGTAAGTAATAACCTGCAAGTTAGATAACAAATTTGCTAAAGTCTTTGCACTCATTATGGAAGAGAAAGACACATCAAGAAAGGAAAGATTAGGTAGAAAAAAGTGCATGAGAGTGTGGAGGCAGGGAATGACTCTGATCAGGACTACCAGGCCTAGATTCTCTAACACAGTGACAATATAAACAATAAGAAAAAACTTCAAATAGCAGGAACCCAACAGAAGGTTATCTGTCACACCAAGAATGATGAAGTCAGTCACTATAGATGAATTCTCCAACTACAGAAGCTCAGTATTATTCTTGACTAGCTAAGAGCTCTTTAGAGATGCTTTGAGTAAAAAAAAAAAAAAAAACTAATAGAAAACTAGATGACACATGTAAAACAGTCCCAACCAAAACACAAATCCACAACACTCTCCAACCCTTCCCCTCATCTACATTCTCACTTTAAATATTTTCAGTTTCCTAAGTATAACATTGAGATAGTGAATACGGGAGAACCAAAAGGAAGGAATAAAGAACATAAATAAAATTCAGATAGTAAAAGGAATCCAGATAAGAGAGTAAAGGCCTAGGGTGCAAAAAGCACACTTAATATTTGTTGAAAGAATGAATAAAGTGAGAGAGAAAATGGGTGTCCTCAAGAGATATTCTTTTCAGGACTACAAACACTTAGAGCATTTGGGGATATGAAATTCCATCTCACTTTCCCTCACTTTTCTAAATCAAGCCCAAGGAATTATTGCATATGAAGTAACAATAGAGTAAATATGTCAACCTATTTTATCCTGACAGACACTCCCTCTTCAGTATTTGTAACATTATTTCGGAAACAGTGAAAGCCACCAATACTTACTCTTCTGCTTGGTCACTAGAGGGTTTTCCAGGACCTTGATCAACTTTTCACTGGTAAGTTGTTACAGAATTGGAATGCCCCTAAATGGCTATCAGAAATAAATCTGAAAGCATCATTTCAAACCTGTAAAAGCTCAACCAACAGATTCATGCAGATTCTGGTTGATCATCACCTGACTGATTTCTCTAACCATGCTTAGGGCAAATGTAACAACTGTATAAAACTAGTGGTGAATTCCATAAGAATTTGGTCAGATCGGTCTTTACAAAGGAGCAGTCACAAAAGGGTTAATCAGGTGATACTGAGGCTAGTTACATGGATTCTATCCCTCTCTCTTGTGAAATTAGATATATCACAAGATATCTCTAATGCTGGCTTCCTGACTCACACAAATGACTGAGTCTTGCCCTGGATGAAGCAGCAGAGAAAAGAAGAGATATATCCATATAGATTAATATTCATTTATAGAATCTGAATAAAACCAGAACTCCTATGATTCACTGGATAGACATCAGTGAGAGGTATCTAGAAAGGATTTCTGTATTTCACGAAAGACTGGACCAAGAGACCTCAGATGGCTGTCCCAACTTTGATTTAAAAGAAAGCCATATCTGTTTCAAGTCACCAGAAAACACAGATTCTTTATTTGGTGTAGTAGTTAATATGTTTAATTCTGGAGTCATATGGACCTATTTGAATCTCAGCTTAGGAGATCACCGGTTGATGACTTGGGACTTAATTTACCTAAGCTTTAGTTTACTAATCTGTAAAAGAAGGGCACTAATAGGATCTATGTCATGGAGCAATAGTGAAGATTAAATGAAATATTGTAAGTAAAGCACTCTATACACATTAGGTACTCACTAAATTCTACTCTCTTCATTCCTTCATAACCATTCCTACTTAGGTTATTTATTACTTTTTCTCTCCATTTCACCAAATGGAAGCAGAGGTATTATCTGTGTGCGTTTATCATTTTAGACCAAAAGTGAACTTTAGAGAGACTGGCTGAAGTATAATCTCCATGCTCTATTCCTTAACAATCTCTCTCTGTCTCTCTCTGTCTCTCTCTCTCTGTCTCTCTCTCTGTCTCTCTCTGTCTCTGTCTCTCTGTCTCTCTGTCTCTGTCTCTGTCTCTCTCTCTCTCTCTCTCTCTCTCTCTCACACACACACACACACACACACACACACACACACAGAGTTTACCCAGAGCAGATGAGAAAAGAGTCTTACTTGTGGTAGTAATTCAGTCCTATTGCTCTATCCAAACAGAATTAACTCTTGCTGCTGCTGCTCAATACAGCAGCCTTCCCAGGGGAACGTTTAACAACTAATATCTCCAAGTGGGGATGCTGGAGGAGGAAATACTGGGCCGAATGGAGATAATGGAAAGAACATGGATTTCAGAGACAAAAAACACGAGTTCTACTCCTGGTGTTAATTTGTATTGTCTTTCAGTGGAAAAGCCACTTAACCTCTTTAAGCCCCACATTTTCTTATCTCAAAAATGGAAAAAAAAACAATACCCACTATGCTTCTCTTTTAGGGTTGGCATGAGGATCATATAAGATAATAAACGTGAAAGCACTTTATAAACTCTGAAGGGTGATATAATACACATGGAATGGATCCTTACTATTATTCCATCATGGAAGGTGGGAGAGGAAGGAGAAATGCATCAATATAATAATTATTGCTGCCTGCTTCAGCTCCTGCTTACAGAGCTGCACTTTGTGCCCTCCCACTCACCCCTGCATACACATCTTCTGCTCTGCCTCTCCAGTGTAAAAATGTCATCCTCTGAAGTTTTAAACAAATAGCTCTTGGCTAGTCACATATCTTGAATCATAAAAAAGACAGATTTTCAATGTTAGTTTCACATTCTTGTATCGTTTTTAAAATTTCCTATTTTAAGATAATTCTATTCCTCAACATCATACATTATAGACTTTCGATAAATATTCGTTGAATGAATAAGTGACTCTATTAGTATTTATAAAATGGTGAATCTTTTTTCCTTAAAATGAGATTGAATTGCTTTTTCTTTCCAAATAAACATTCAACTAAGACTTTATTAAGGAAATGATTTGATACACTCCATCCACACATGACATTATATTAATTAGTATCAATACAGCAGCCAGAATTGGCATATTATTAACTTGGCTAATGTGTCTTGATATTTACTTATTGGAAGTAATCAGGCACTCCTTTAATTTGCTGAAGAAGTAAACTTTCACGTTTAGAAGATGCACTCATACACTTATCTTTAGAGGCACATACATTTATATTACCAGGTCTTAAAAAATTTGTTTTGGTTACCCCTTTTTTCAGTTCTTAAGTTATGTATTTCACTGGAAAACTTTCAAAAGT
Source organism: Pteropus vampyrus (assembly GCF_000151845.1). Lineage (NCBI taxonomy): Eukaryota > Metazoa > Chordata > Mammalia > Chiroptera > Pteropodidae > Pteropus > Pteropus vampyrus. The sequence goes on from NW_011889347.1 coordinate 1,888,397, forward strand.
AGCATAACAATTAGAATTTATATAAAGGTCCACTTATTTACTTATTCAATACAATTTTTGGGTGTTCAATAAATGCAGTCTTACAAAAGACCATATATCCCAACCCACACATTTTGAGATAAAGAAACGGATCTAAAGAGTTTAAGTGACTTGTCTAAAGTCTCACTAAAAACTTATGGCAAAACTGGTGCTGGAACCCAAGTCTTTTGAACTAATTCTGTAACTTTTCCACATCATTATCTTTCATTCCCCTTAATTTGTTTTCTGACATTATTGTGGATGAAACTCTCAACTTTGGTATATTCATTCTTCTAATAACAATGAAAGGTCATTCTCTGCCATTATATTTGAGCTATATAATCTTGACTAAGTAGCTTGCTCTTTCTGGGTTCTATATTCTTCATTAATAAAATGAGCAACTAGGCTAGGAAAACTCTGAGGTTCCAGTTTATATATATATATATTTCACCTTTATTGAAATATAGAAAATTAGTTGCTTGTATTTACATTGTACAATTTAATGATTTTTTCACTTATACTTTGCATACAATAATATACAAGTTTCAGTTGTATAGCATATGTTATGTGATCAGAGATCCACATAACTCACAAAGCGATCATCCCACTAAATCTAGTACGCTTCTTCCCCCTTACATATTTATTATATTATTAACCATCATCTTCATGCTACACTATACACCTCCATGTCAATTCTGCAACTATCCATTTATACCTCTTAATCTCTTTGCCTTTTTATGTCTCCCAACCCCCTCCCATTTAGTATCCCTCTAAATATTCTCTGTATGAGTTTATTTCAGCATTTGTTGTTGTTGATAATGTTCTTTATGTTTCACATGTATGTGAAATCATGCAATATTTGGCTTTCACTATTTGACCCATTTCATTCAGCACAATACCTTCTAGGTCTATCAAGGCAATATCTTTTTTCTATCCATTCCTTTTAGTCTGTGCGTGTCTTTTAATCTGAAGACAGCATATGTAGGGGTCTTGTTTTCTTATCCATTCAGCCACTCTAACTTTTGATTGGAGCACTTAATTCTTTTCCATTTGAGGTACTTGTTGATAGAATGTAGTTAATACCATTATTTAATTCTGTCTTTGATACATGTTTTTTTCTTCTTGAAGAAGTCTCTCCAACATTTCCTGTAATACTGGCTTGGTGGTGATAAATTCCTTTAGCTTCTTTTTGTCTGGGAAGCTCTTTATCTGTCCTTCAACTCTAAATGATAGCTGGATAAAGTATTCTTGGTTGTGGATCCTAGGTTTTCATCACATCAGAAATTTTGTGCCAAACCCTTCTGTCCTGCATAGTTTCTTTTGAGAAATCAGCTACCAGTCTTATGGGTGTCCCAGTAGGTAATTAACTATATTTCTCTTGTTACTTTTAACGGTCTCTCTGTGTTTTTAACCTTTGGCATTTTAATTATGAAATGTCTTGGTGTGGACCTCTTTGGGTTCCTGGTTTTTGGGAATCGCTGAGCTTCCTGGGTTGTATGTTTATTTCTTTTACCAGGTTAGGAAAGTTTTCCATAATTATTCCTTCAAATAGCTCTTCAATATCTTGTTTTCCTTCAGGTACCCATATGACACAGGTATTTTTACCTTTAATAGTGTCCCATAGGCTCCTTATATTATTATTATAGTCTTGGCTTCTTTTTTATTACCATTCTGATTGAGTGTTGTTGACTCCACCATTCCCTGTGTTGGTGGTTCAATCTTCTTCTTTATTCACTCTGTTTATTTCATTTAATATACTTCTCATCTCAGATAATGTATTCTTCATTTCTGACTGGCTCCCTTTTATAATTTATATTTCCATTTTTATGTTTTTTATTAAAGTTTTCACTGAATTTATTTACACTTACCATAAGTTCATTGAGCATCTTTATAACCAGTGTTTTAGATAGCTCGATTCCATTATATCTGGATCTCTGTTCTGTTCTCTCATATGGTTTCTGCTTCTTTGTCTTCCCATTTGACTGCCTTTTGGTGTCTGTTTCTATGTACTAAGCAAAGCTCTTAAGTCCCCCAGTCTTATTGGTGTGGCTTTGTGTAGTAGATGTCCAGTGGCACAATCTTGAGAGGAGTACAGCTGCAGGACAAATTTAGCTGAAGCCTGTGCCTCTCTGAGGTGAACTATTAAGATCCAGGAAGCAATCCACAGATGCTGTGCTTATAGTTGCCTCAAAAAGCCACACCAGAAGCCGAGGCCTACTGCCTTTAGTGTGAGTCTAGACGCTGCTCAGCAAGGGGTACCTGACTTCCTGAGAATACACCTGGGTATGGCTTGGGTGGGGCTGAGAGTTAGGGGAGGTGGAGTTTCAAGGAATCCTCTGAGCAGAGTGACCTCTGTTATCCAGTTTGATGACGTCTCCACTGTGGCAGCACTGAGTCCATGCAGTGGGAGGAAAGAGGGCTCAACAGAGAAATAATGGATACCTCCAGCAGTTCAGTACAGAGTGAATCTTATCTCATGCCCTCATTCCGACAACTCAATGTCCCCCTGTAAATCTCTGGTGCCTCCTGCACAGATGAACTGCACTGGTACTCAGAGCGAGGAGGTCCATCACCACAAAAGTCTGCTCGTGGACATGGCCCCTTTAAGAGGCAACTGCAACTGCTAGCTGCCGCTGCCACTGATGCAGCCTCTTCCCCACTCAGCTGCTCAGTATCGGACAGCCTCGTGTCTTGCTGTGTCCTACCTTCTGCCGTTGCAGGGTGATTTCTTAGATTTTTCCCTAGTTGTATGGGTTGCTCATCCAGATCCCAGTTGATTTTTTTCTTGCTGTTTGCTCCTTGTTTCTGTCACCACTTTGATTTGGTTGCCAGAGGGATGACCAGAGCCTCTATTATCTATGACATTTTTTTGCCGCTCCTCTTTCCAGTTTTGAGATCTAACTTCCCATGTCTCTATGAGTCAAACCTATACATAGATAACTAATCATTCTTAATATCTGATGGGGGAATGCCGAAAGAGCAAATTTCTGTAGTTCCATGTAGTTCTAACCTACTCTGTTCTTTCAGCCCCACAGTGTCAGAAATTTCATATTTGATCTCTGCAAGGCACTAAGAACCATTGAGGCAAAAGCATGGAAGGAATATTTCCCAAACTTTTTAACTACCATAAAGCAAAAAGAGAAAGAAAGATCAGGTGAAGGAATCCAGGTATGTCACATTTAATCTTATGATATTTGACAAAGCACTCAACATCTCTTCCATCAACAGGACAAGTAATAACAAATGCTGGAGAGGATGTGGAGAAAAAGGAACCCTCATACACTGCTAGTGGGACTGCTAACAACTACAGCCACTATGGAAAACAGTATGCAAGTTCTTCAAAAAACTAATAATCTATCATATTATCCAGCAATCCCTTTACTAGGTATTTACCCCAAAGACTTGAAAACCCATATTTGAAAAGATTTTTGAACACCAGTGTTCATAGCAACCTTATTCACAGTGGCCAGGACCTGGAAGCAACTGAAGTGTCCTATAATAGATGACTGGATAAAGAAGCACTGGTACATATATACAATGGAATAGTACTCAGCCATAAAAAGAGAGGAAATACTGCCATTTGCAACAACATGGATGGACCTCGAGATAATTATGCTAAGTGAAATAAGTCAGTCAATTCCATTATTTAAAGTAGAAATAATATCCTGAAAATTTACCGAATTTGTTTATTGCTTCTAATAGTTTTTAGTAGGGTCTTTAGAGTTTTCTATATAAAGAACTATGTCCAAGGGGGAAAAATGGCATAGGTGATAGAGGCTCTGATCATCTCTCTGGCAAACAAATCAAAGTTATAACAGAAACAAGGAGCAAACAGCCAGGAAAACCACCTAGGATCTAGATGAACAAGACATACAACTGGGAGAAATCTGACGAATCACCCTACAATGGCAGAAGGTAGGACAGGGTGAGGAAATGAGGCTGCCCTGCCTGGAGTGGTTGAGTGGGACAGAGGCTGAGGCAGCCAGCAGCTGCAGACGCCTCTTAAAGGGGCTGTGTCCATGAACAGATTTCTGCAGTGATGGACCTGATTGCTCTGAGCACCAGCTCTGGTTCAGCTGTGCATGGAGCACAAAGGACTTAAAGGGAAATGCTGAGTTGTGAGTAGGGCACGAGACGAGACTAGCTCTGTACAGAACTGCTAACAGTATCCATTGTTCCTCTGTTGAGCCCTCCCCCGTCACAATTCATGGACTCAGTGACACCATAGGGGAGACATCGATAAACTAGATAACAGAGGTTACTCTAACCAGAGGATTCCCTGAAACCCCGCCTCCCCCAACTCACGGCTCCACCCAAGCCACATCCGGGTATATCTTCAGTGAGTCAGGTGCTGCTTGCTGAGCAGCGCCTAGACTCACACTAGTCATAGCTGTCCTCGGTTTCTGGTGTAGCCTTTTGAGGCAACTTTAAGCACAGCATTTGTGGATTGCTTGCTGAATCTTAACAGGTGGCTCTAGAGGGGTAGAGGCTTGGGCTAAGTTTGGCCTGTGGCTGAACACATCTCAGGACTGTGTCACTGGATAGACATCTACTTCAGAAAGCCACACTAATGAGACAGAGAGACTTAGGAGCTTTGCTTAGTACATAGAAACAGACACAGAAAGACAGACAAAATGGAAAGAAAAAGAAGCAGAAGCCATATGAGAGATCAGAACAGAGATCCAGATATAATGTATTCAAGTAATCTAACAGATGCAGAGTTTAAAACACTGGTTATAAAGATGCTCAATGAACTTTTGGGAAGTGTAGAGAACACACAAAAAAAGAGATAAAAAACATAAAAATGGAACTGTAAATTATAAAAGGGAACAAGTCTGAAATGAAGAACACATTGCCTGAGATGAAAAGTATATTCAATGGAATAAACAAAGGAATAAACAAAGTGAATACAGAAAAAGATCAACTGCTCAATCTAGAGGATAAGAAAGCCAGGGACACACAATCAGAATGGCAAGAGATAAGATGCCAAGACTATAAAAATAATTCAAGGAGCTTATGGGACACTATTACGGGTCCAAATATCCATCTGATCAGCATAACTGAAGAAAATCAGAATGTTGAACAGAAGTCCTAAGAAATAATAATGGAAAACTTGCCTAACCTGGTGAAAGAAATGGATATAAAATCCCAGGAAGCTCAGGGAATTTCAAAAATCAGGGATCCAAAGAGACTCACACCAAGACACATCATAATTTAAAAGCCAAAGTTTAAAGAAAGAATATTAAAAGCAGCAAGAGCAAAACATAATTATTTATAATGGAACAACCAAAAGACTGGCAGCTGATTTCTCACAACAAACTATGCAGGACAGAAGGGCTTGGCAAAAAAATATTCAACAGGGTGAAGACCCAAGATCTACAACCAAGGATACTTTATTCAGCAAAGCTATCATTTAGAATTGAAGGACAGATAAAGAGCTTCCCAGACAAAAATAAACTAAAGGAATTTATAACCACCAAGCTGGTATTACAGGAAATGTTGGAGGGACATCTTTAAGAAGAAAAATTACAAAAGATTGACTTCAGATTAAAAGACACACAGAAACTAAAAGAAAGAAGATTGAAAGATATTGCTTTGATGGACCTAGAAGGTATTTAAGTCAGACAGAGAAAGATAAACACTATATGATTTCACTTATATGAGGAATTTAAGGAAATAAAAAGAACAAACTAATCAAAAACAGACTCACAAATATAGTGGACAATTTGGTGATAGACAGAGGGGAGGTGGGTTTGGGGGGCTGGGAGAATGGGGTGAAGGGTTAAAGAAGTACACATTAGTAGCTGATGTATGATCATGAGGATGGGGACCACAGCATAGGGAATGCAGTTAGCAGTAATACATTGGCTAGGCGAAGGGTCAGGGAAGGGAGGGAGCAATTGTGAGGGATTGTTTTACGAACTATATAGATGTCTAACCAATGTACTATATACCTGAAACAACTTAAAAAAGCAAATTTAATAATTAAATAAATAAAGTAAAGAACGATATTGATGGACACTTCATAATGATATAGAGAATCATGAACCAAGAAGAAATAACACTTATTAATATCTATGTTCCAAATCAAGGAGCCCCAATTATGTAAAGCAATTACTAATAGAACTTAAGGGAGAAACAGACCAAAACCCTATTATAGTACGGGACATAAATATCCCACTGTCGGATATAGACAGATCATCCAAACAGAATATCAATAAGGAAATAACATCCTTAAAGACACATTAGATCAAATGGACATAATTGACATTTACAGAGCCTTTCTTCCCCAAAGAGCTGCTTATACATTCTTCTCTAGTACACATGAAACATTCTTAAGGATGGACCACATACTGTGACACAGAGATAGCCTCAACAAATATAAGAGGGTTGAAATCATACCAACCATGTTCTCTGATCATAATGCTTTGAAACTAGAGATCAACTATAAAAAGAAAGTGGAAGGAACCACAAATACATGCAGATTAAACAAAATACCCCTAAAGAATAGCTGGCTCAGAGAAAAAATAAAAAGAGATCAGGAGATACATAGAAACATATGATAATAACAGTGCAACATATCAAAACTTTGGGGACATGGAAAAAGCGGTCATAAGAGGAAAGATCATATCATTACAGGCCTACTTCCATAAGCAAGAACAAGCCCAAATAAACAACCTAACACTTCATCTTAAAAAATGAAAAAAGGAAGAACAAATGAAGCTTAAAATCAGCAGAAGAAATGAAATAATCAAAATAAGAGCAGAAATAAATAAAATTGAAAACAAAATAACAACAGCAAAAAAAAATAGAAAAAGTAAATGCAACACAGAGCTTTTTTTTTTTTTTTTTTTTTAGAAGGTTAAGAAAACTGTCAAACCCCTGGCTAGAAGCAATAAAGAAGAAGAAGAAGAAGAAAAAATATATAAACTAAATCAGGAATGAAAGAGGGAGGGGAAATTATGACATACACCACAGAAACTCAAAGGAGCATATAAGAACACTATGAAAAAGTATATAAAAACAAAATTAATAACCTAGAATAAATGGATCAGTGCTTAGAATAATACAACCTCCCTAGACTGAATCAAGAAGAACTGGGAAATCTAAATAGAGAGATCAGCAGTATAGCAATTGAAACAAACATCAAAAACTTACCAAAAAGTAAAAGTCCATGACCAGATGACTTCACCAGTGAATTCTACCAATCATTCAAAGAAAATTTAATACCTATTCTCCTCAAACTCTTTCAAAAAATCGAAGAGGAGACAATACTTTCCAATACATTTTATAAGGCCAATAGTACCATGATACTAAGACCTGGTAAAGATAACACAAAAAGAAGAAAACTACAGACTGATATCTCTCATGAGCACAGATGAAAAAATCTTAAATAGGATACTAGCGAACCAAATACAGCAACATATTGAAAACATTATACACGATCAAATGGACTTCATCCCAGAGGCAGAGAGACAAGTCAACATATGCAAATTGATTAATGTGATATACCACATAAACGAATTAAAAACTAGAATCATATCACCATATCAATAGATGCAGAAAAAGCCTTCAGCAAGATACAGCACCCATTTATGATCAAATTACTTAACAAAAGAAAGGTACCTTAACGTAATAAAAGTCATATATGAAAAACCCTCAGAGAAAATTATACTTAATGGTGAGAAACTAACAACCTTTCCTCTAAGATGAGGAGCAAGGCAAGGCCGAACACTATCACCACTGTTATTCAATATAATATAGGAGGTCCTAGTGAGGGCAATCAGACAAGTGAAAAATATAAAAAGTATCCAAATCAGAAATAAAGAAGTCAAATGTCACTATTTGCGGATGACATAATTCTCTATATAGAAAACCCTAAAGACACCACAAGAACACTACTAGAAACAATAAGCAAATAAGGTAAAGTCTCTGGATACAAAATCAATGTTGAAAAATCCATAGCATTGCGATACTCTAATAACGAAGTGTCAGAAAAAGAAGTGGAAAAAATAATTCTTTTTGCAATTGCAGCAAAAAGAATAAAATACTTAGGAATAAATCTAATGAAACATGTGAAAGACCTCTATATAATGAAAACCACAAGGCACTATGAAAAGAAATCAAAGAAGATACAGAGAAATAGAAAGATATTCCATGTTCTTGGATTGGAAGAATCAACATAGTTAAAATGACCATATCACCTAAAGCATTATACAGATTTAATGCAATCTCCATCAAAATACCATTGTCATTTTTTAAAGAAATAGAACAAAAAATCATCAGATTTGTTTGGAAGCATAAAAGACCCTGAACTGCCAAAGCCATCCTGAGGAAAAAGAACGTGGCTGGAGGCATCACTATGCCTGAGTTCAAATTATACTACAAATCGTCAGTAATCAAAACGGCATGGCATTAGCAGAAAAAAACAGACGCATGGACCAGTGGAACAAAAGCGAGAGTCCAGAAGTAAACCCATATTTATAGGGGCAAATAATTTTCGACAAAAAAGCCAGAAATATACAGTGGAGAAGGAAAGCCTCTTCAATAAATGGTGCTGGAGAAACTGGAAAGCCACCTGCAAAAGAATGCAACTAGACTGTTGTCTATCACCGCACACCAAAATTAACTCAAAATGGATTAAGGATCTGAATATAATACCTGAAACGATAAAATGCATAGAAGAAAACATAAGATCTAAACTCAAGGATCTTGGACTTAAAGAGGATTTTATGTATTTGACCTCAAAGGCAAGAGAAGTAAAAGCTAAAATAAATGAATGGGACTACATCAAACTAAAAAAACTTCTGCTCAGCAAAGGAAATCATCAACAAGGTAAAGAGAGAACCATCCGGATAGGAAAATATATTTGCAAGCAATGCCTCTGATAAGGGCCTAATATCCAAAATATACAAAGAACTCATACAACTCAATAACAACAACAACAATAACAACAACGACAACAAAACCCACAAATGATCCAGTCAAAAAATGGGCAGAAGACCTGAACAGACACTTCTCCCTAGAAAATGGCCAAGAAATATTTGAAAAGATGCTCAATATTGCTAGGTATTAGGGAAATGCAAATCAAAACCACCATCTCACACCTGTTAGAATATCTATAATCAACAGGAATTGTAATAACAAATGTTGGAGAGGATGTGGAGTAAAAGGAACCCTTATACTTTGCTGCTAAGACTGAAAATTGGTACAGCCTTGTAGAAAACAGTATGGGGGTTCCTCAAAAAAAACTAAGAATTGCTCTACCACATGATCCAGCGATCCCCGTACTGGGTATTTACTCCAAAGGCTTGAAAACTCATATCTGAAAAGATATTTGCTTAACGATGTTCATAGCAGTATTATTCACAGTGGCCAAGACATGGAAGCAACCAAGGTGTCCTAGATGATTAGCTAAAGAAGCTGTGGTATATGGAATATTACTTAGCCATCAGAAGAGATGAAATACTGCCATTTGTATCAATATGGATGGACCTCAAGATAATCATGCTAAGTGAAATATGTCAGACAGGAAAAGTCGAAAATCACTTGATATCACTTATATGTGGGATATAAACCTAAAAGCAACAAATGAACAGGAAAGCAAACAGAGACTTACGGACATGGTCTATAGACTAGTGGTTACCAGAGGGTAGGAGGTGGGTGAGGTTGGGGTAGGTAGATAGTTAAAGGGGCTAATAGGAGGGTGAAGTGGGTAAAGGGTATCAAATATATGGCAACTGAAGGAAGCTAGACTTTGGCTGGTAAACACACAGTAGAATATACAGATGTGAAATTATAATGTACACCTGAAAATTATGTAATTGTATTAACCAATGTTACCCCAATAATCTTAATAGAAAGATATTTAAAAAATATAAAAGTATCCATGTTATATGGATACCAGAAAAGAAACAAGATGTTGAAGAACTATTTCAAAAAATAATGATGGAAACTTCCCTAACCTCTCAAAAGAAATAGACTTAAAACCCCAGAAAGCTCAGAGAGTCCCCAAAACCAGTAACCGATAGAGGTCCACACCAAGATACATCATAATTAAAATGCCGAAGGTTAAAAACAAAGAGAGGTCGTTAAAAGTAGCAAGAGAAATATAGTTACTTACTAGGGCACCCATAAGACTGGTAGCTGATTTCTCAAAAGAAACTATGCAGGACAGAAGGGCTTGGCACAAAATCTTCGACATGATGAAAACCCAGGATCTACAACCAAGAATACTTTAGCTAGCAAAGCTATCATTTAGAGTTCAAAGACAAATAAAAGGCTTCCCAGACATAAATAACTAAAGGAATGTATCACCACCAAGTCAGTATTACAGGAAATATTGGAGGGACTTCTTCAAGAAGAAAAAAAAAGCATGTATCAAAAACAGAATTAAATAATGGTAATAACTACATTTCTATCAACAAGCACCTCAAATGGAAAAGAATTAGGTGCTCCAGCCAAAAGATAGAGTGGCTGAATTGATAAGAAAACAAAATATCTTCATATGCTACCTACAAAAGACTCACTTCAGATTAAAAGACACACATAGACTAAAAGGAAGGAAATGGAAAAAGATATTGCCTTAATGGACCTAGAACTTATTGTGCTGAATGAAATGGGTTGGATATATAAAGACAAATATCACATGAATTCACATACATGTGGAATCTAAAGGTCTAAATCAACAAGAACAAAAACAAATGCGGGAATAAACCCATAGATACAGAGAATATTTAGAGGGATACTAGATGGGAGGTTTCGTGGGGAACACATGGGCAAATAGGTTAAGTGATACAAATAGATTGTTGCAGAATAGACATGGAGATGTAGAGTATAGCATGGGGATGGTGGTTAATAATGCAATAAATATATAATGGGGAAGAGGGGTACTAGATTTAGTGGGGTGATTTCTGTGAGTTACGTGGATCTCTGATCACTATCTTATACAACTGAAACTGGTATATTATTGTATGCGTATGCTAGCTATAACTAAAAAAAATCTCATTGCATTTACAATGTAAATACAAGTAACTAATAGTCAGTTATATTTCAATAAAGATGGGAAAATAAGAATTATGTCCTTTGCACAAAGTGATAATTTGACTTCTTTATTCTCAATTTTGGTGCCTTTTATTTCTTTCTGTTGACTGATTGCTCTAGCTGAGACTTCCAGCACTATGTTGAATAAGAATAATGGGAGAAGATATTCTTGTCTTGTTCCTATAAACAATGAAATTTCAGAAAAATAAATAAAATAATTTCCTTTTGCAATTGCAACGAAGAGAATAAAATACCTAGGAATAAACTTAACAAATGATGTGAAGGTTCTATACACTGAAAACTATAAGACATTATTAAAAGAAAATGGAAAGACATAAAGAAATGAAAAGCTATTTTTTGTTCATGGATTGGAAGAATCAACATAGTTAAAATGGCTGTATTATTGATTTAATGTAATCTCTGTCAAAATTCCAATGGCCTTAAAAAAATAGAACAAAAAATCATGAGATTTCTATGGAATCACAAAAGGATTCCAAATAGCCAAAGCAATCTTGAGATAAAAGAGCAAGGCCAGAGGTATCACTCTTCCTCACTTCAAATTATACTGCAAAGTACTAATAATCAAAACAGCACAGTATTGGTAGAAAAACAGATACACGGACCAATGGAACAGAATTGAGAACCCAGAAATAAACGTACAAGTATATGGGTAAATAATTTTTGATGAAGAAACCATACACATATAACAAAGAAAAGAAACCATCTTCAATATACGATGCTGGGAAAATTGGAAAACTGCATGCCGAAAGAATGAAACTAGACTGCTGTCTGTCACCATACACCAAAGTTAACTGAAAATGGATCAAAGACCTAAATATAACACCTGAAACAATAAATTGCATAGAAAAAAACACAGGTACTAAACTTATAGGCCTTGGTTTCAGAGAGGATTTTATGAATTTGACCTCAAAAGCAAGAGAAGTAAAAGCAAAAATAAATGAATGGGACTATATTAAACTAAAAAGCTTCTGCACAGCAAAAGAAAACCATCAATAAAGCAAAGAGGCAACCATCTGAATGGGATAAGTTATTTGCAAACAATACCTCTTATTAGGGGCTAATATTCAAAATATGTAAAGAACTCAGACAATTCAACAACAACAGTAAAAACGATCCAATAAAAAAATGGGTAGAAAACTTTAACAGACACTCCTCTCAGGAAAACATACAAATGGCCAACATACATATGAAAAGATGCTCAGTTTTACTAACTATTAGGGAAGTTTAAATCAAAACCACAAAGACGTACCACCTCACATCTGTTAGAATGGCTATTATCAACAAGAAAAATAATAATAAGTGTTGGAGAAGTTGTGGGGGAAATGAAATTTTATACACTGCTGGTGGGAATGTAAATTGGTACAGCCACTATGGAAAACATTATATAGGCTCCTCAAAAAATTAAGAATGAAATTACATGACCCAGCAATCCCTCTTCTTGGTATCTACCTCTAAAATTTGAGAACATTTATTTGTAAAGATATATGTGCCTCGATGTTTATTGCAGCATTATTCACTGTGGTAAAGACATGGAAATAACCGAAGTGTCCTTCAATAGATGATTGGATAAAGAAGAAGTGGTACAGTCTATGGCCATGCTACCTTGAACAAGATCAATCCTGTCTGATCTTGGAAGCTAAGCAGGGTTGGGCTTGGTCAGTACTTGGATGGGAGACCACCAAGGAAGACCAGGTGCTGTAGGAATGAAAAATAAATTTAAAAAAAGATTGTAAGCTGACAAGGTCCTTGCAATCTGTGAGATCAACCAAGGGTTGTCTTGCCTAAAAAATAAAAAAAAATAAATAAAAATAAAAAAAAAGAAGTGGTACATATATACAATGGAATATTCCTCAGCCATAAGAAAAGAAAAGATGAAATACTGCCATTTGCGGCAACATGATCAATCTTCAGGTTATCATGGTAAGCAAAATAAGTCAGACAGAAAAAGTTGAGAACCATATAATTTCACTCATATGTGTAATATAAAACCGAAATCAACACATGAAGAAGACAAAACACAGACAACAATCTAGTGGTTACCAGAGAAAAGGAGGAGAGGAGGAGGTAGATAAGAGTAAAGGGATTCAAATATATAGTGATGAAAGAGGATTTGAGTTTGAGTAGTAAACACACAATGCAATATACAGATGATGTATTATTGAGCTTTACAATTGAAACTTATATAATTTTATTGTCACCCCAATAAATTTAATTTTTAAAGCTTGAAAAGTACAATGGAAATTATATTATTTAACTTGTATGCTTTGCAGATAAATAAGAGAAAATTTATAAAGTGCTTAACATATATTTAGCTACTTCAAAAATGTCATTTTTGTTTCTCCTTAAAAGTTTATTTTTTAATTTTATGATTCTGAACATATGAAATGTCCAAAATACACAAATCTGTGAAGACAGAAAGTAGATTAATAATTGCCAGTGTCTTGAGGAGTAGTGCAGGAATGGTAGGTATGAGTTGTTTTTTTGTTTGTTTTTTGTTTAGCTATATGATTCAGTTAAAATTTTTGGATTTACACTTTTAATATGTCTAAAACTGTTGACACTTATGAAACCAAAGACCTTATTGTTCTTTTAGTTTAATATCTACAATGATTTGATATTCCCATATGTTTACAATTTTCTCACTCTTTGTTTATCTTTTAATTTTTGGTGATGAAAATGTTCTAAAATTAATTGTGGTGAAGGATGCACAATTCTGAATATACTAAAAATTATTGAATGTCCACATTTTCATATGTGTGAATTGTATGATATGTGAATTATTTGTCAATAAGATTTTAAAATAAAATAATCCTGATAAATACTGGCAAAAACAAATTCATTGTAGACTGGTCATCTTTGGCTGCATCTAAATCCTCTGCTGACCTGCAGCAGAAAGTCCTGGTAAGCACTGGACAATATCATTGATTTAAAAGTACTTTGAAAAATTTAATGAGAAAAAAAGTGTAGTCAAAGGAAATAATAAAATTATAATTTTATAACCCTAACCTGAGGTTAGTGTAAGGGGTAGGGAGAAATAAAGACATAAATATTGGAAAAAGGTACTTTGCTTCCAACAAATGTAAAAATATAAGAAAGGTGAATATCTTGATATCAATGTATAGAGTTAGTACAATATCAATTAAAGATTCTACGGGTCATTTTACAGACCATGACAAATTTTATAGTAAAATTTATGTGGAATAATAAGACAAAAATGCTAAAATATACTATTTTAAGTAATGATGGTAGATAGCCTCTCAAATTTTAAACTTTAGTGTAAAGCCGTACATATAAAAAACTCCATTTGGCATTGGGTTAGAAACAAAGATTGATTAATGAAATAGCATATTTCAGAGAAAGAGAGTCAAACTCATAAAAACATGTACAGTTGGCTAAAAAGAACACACACACATAATGCAAACTGAAAGGAGCACTGACAAATAAATATTGTTTAGAAAACCATGTATCTGTAAAAAGAAAAGTGAATTTGGGTATGTACCTCACATCATATGCTTCAATAAATTCCAGACGGATCAAAAAGTTATTCATAAAAACTAAACTGTGAAACTAGGGGGAAAAAAAAACCAGAAAAACATTGTTTATCTAGCTATTGCATCCATTGAAAAAATAGAGGGTAACATTAAAGCTAGGATGATGTGCTCAAATATATTACTAAAAATCTCCTACACACTGTACTACAATAAAATAAAGATCAAAAAGGAAACAACCAAAAGAGAAAGTATATGCAATTGAGCAGAAGTTTAAAACACACCAGTCAGAACATATAAATAAATAATGAAACATGAGATCAACATATAAAGCTCACTAGATTAGTAGTCAAAGAAAATTGATAACATTTATAGTAGGAAACATACTGAGTATATAATAACATAACAAAACATGTGACCTCAGGATAATATAATTTAAAACGCAGTTTCCCTCAGCTTGATAGGTATGTGTATAATAAAAATCACTATCAGGAAACAGATTTCCATGTAAATTTATGGTGGCAGTGTTTGGTATCTGTCTCACCAGGTAAATTGCTGGTGAAATTTCTGGAACACAGAATGTATATATAACAATGTATAACTGCTCTTTGCCCACGTAATTCCTTTTGCAGGAATATATCCCCAAGGATATAATCTAAAATAAATGAAAATAATTTATGAGAAACTTTCATTATATTGTTGTTTAAATATTCATCTACTATATGTATATCTGTAAATCACCAAGTTATATGATTAGGGGATTCAATTAAGTGTAAGATCCAATCTCTGCCCCCAAGGAGCCTATAAAATAGTAGGGAAGACAACTCTTAGTATAACATGTTCTTTCATGGAAATAAAGACAAGGAGCTACAGGAAAAAAAGAAGAAAAATCAATTTTGTTCAATGAGGGTGGAGCAGGGCCGGGGTGGGGAGAAGAAATGTATTATGGAGGAGAGAGCATTGACCATAGACCTTGAAAAGTAAATAGAGTTTGGTGCAAGAAGGGAGTAGTTAAAAGACATTCCATGGAAGATTCTAATTTCTCAATATCTGGGGGGTGGCTGAACACACTCTTGGGTATTAACAGGCTGGATGACTGTATAATCACTACAAACAACAAAAAGGAATATATTCATGACATAACTTCAAGCCACATAAAACCATGATGTACCTGAAAAAAGTCAGATAGGCACACTCAGATTGCTGGATATCCGCAATGTTTGTTTCAGTAAAGGTGCTTATGTTCCATAATTTTAAAAAGTCAGCAACACTATATAAACATGAGTGTTAAGGAAATCAAGAAGCATTTTCTCTGATTCTAATCTGGGATTAAACTCTCAGAATCAGGAGTATTGTAAACACTAGGTTTCTGTAGTGTCTTTAGGAAAGCAAGAGTGGTAGGTGCTTGTGGTTACTGCAGGGACTTGGATCCCATGTTTCTTCTACTTTTACATCTTCTATAAACACAATTCATCTCTTTAATGTGCCTCTCCAACCTCTCCATTCTATCTCCCCCTTACATCATAACCTACTAAATACTTTTCTATTTCAACAAAGCAATAAAATGCCTAGTCTCCAAAATTCCTGAGTAATGGGACAAGAATTAGGAGGACTTAGAACATCTGTCTTGTTTTATTAAGTCTACTGACAGGGAAAAAGAAAAGCCCCCAGGATTGGGAAGCTTACTTTATGTAACTTTGGAATTTATCAGCTCTGATTTCTGCCTGCTACATTCTTCCCCCAAATCATTGTATGTTCTCTCTGTAGACATAAAATAGAAATGCGAAAAGCAATATAGAGTTACTGATTGAAATTTTTCAAGTCTAGGACCAAAGAAGATACACCAAAATAGGTCAGTTTTTATGGTATGACAAAAATCACTAGCTCTCAGTGAAAGAGCCCACCCCATTGTTTTCTCCCCTCCACTGTACATGCAGGGATTGCAAAAAACAAAAAAAAAAGCACTATGTCACTAAATTTATCTACAGCATCTTATTTTTATCAAGAGATCTTCAGCATTTCACTCATATTTCTCAACTTTTTTTTTTCTGTAAGGACTGGGGTTTTTAGCTTCTTGGACTTCTATCCATAGAAATAGCCACGCATGGGCCAACCGTATGGTATTCAACATAAGCAGTATACATCATATTATACAGAATCATTCTCCCCTGAGGGAATATGAGGCAGAGTACAAAAACACTGTGCTTGCCTCCTCTCAGGACCACATCAAAATTACAACTAAACTACACAACAACCATCATTGAGAATCACCTTCTGAAGTCTGGCTGAGCAAAAGTCCTACAACACAGGACATACAGAAGAGATCACCTCAAGACTAGTAGAAGGGGTGGAACCTGCTGGTCTCACATCCACATGTGGCAGTTAAAAATTGTGAGGGCTATCTCAGCTGCGGAGGTACCCCCTGAAGAATGAGGGGTTCCAAGCCCACACCAGGCTTTCCAGCCCAGGGTTCCAGTACCAAGAAGAGAAGTTCCCACAACTTCTGGTTGAGAAGACTGACAGAAATTGTGACAGAGTGAGGCAGGTTCCCAGGCATTCCTCTTTTTTTTTTTTAATGTATTTATTTTAATTAGTTTCAAGTATACAGCACATCGGTTAGACATTTATATAGTTTATGAAACGATCCCCCTAATTGCTTCTTCTCTCTTCTGGTTTTCCACCCAGCCAATATATTAATGCTAATTGCATTATGCCATTCTCCCCATCCTCATGACCCAGGCATTCCTCTTAAAGTGCCCATGCACAAACTTATTCACTGTCAGACTCACTCACTCTGAGCTCCAGCGCTAGGGCAGCAGCTCAAAAGTTACCAGAGACACACAGGGAGGAATTGAATTATCTGACTTTGGGGAGAGGGCTGGCAGAAGACATTATTGCTTTGTTGAGCCCTCCCCCAAACCAGTGTGCAGAAACAGGCGGACTCCATATCTGAGTTTCCATCAAGCTGGCTAACACCATTTACCTCACCTTGATGATTCCCTAAGATTCCACCTCATGCAATTTGCAGACCTACCCGAACCAGTTCCAGTGGCTTTTCCATACAAATGGCCTGTATTGGCCCATGCTGCAGACATTTATAAAATCTCTCATAGGTTCACAAACTCCAAGAAGCAGCATCTGTCCTCTGTATGTCCAATATCTCTTGTTAAGCAGTTCCAAGCCTGGCACTAGTGGCAGCCAGCCTCAGTTCACAGCCTCTTCCAAGTACTTCCAAGCCCAGCACAACTGGCAACAATCTACAGATCGCTTTGGAGCTCATACCAAGGGGTCCCCAGGCAGAGCACAGAGAGTGGCTGACCTTAGTCTGCACCAGAGCTCTTCTTAAGAGGCCTCAGAACCAACACACATGGTGGCCAGCATCAAACCATACCAGAGCACCAACCAACCACCTCTACAAATGACACACTCAAAAGGCAGACTAGGAAGGCACCAGAGACTTGCTAAAGCAAATCCTGCTCCAAGTTCAGCCCCTGCACAATAGTTTCCCCACTGTAGTCATGACCAGTCCTTACAACTAATCAGCCTGAGTCAGTCTCTTGCATTGATGTGTGAACAGCAATCAAGGCTCAAGTAAAACAGAAGGGCACACACAACCCACAAAAGGGACACACATCTGGAATACTCGTCTCAGGTAACAAGGGAGATGGGGCCACTGGGCCCCACAGGATGCCTACTAAATAAGAACACTCTACTAAGCCTGGGAGATATAGCAGCACTACCTAATACATAGAAACAAACACAGGGAGGCAGCCAAAATGGGAAGACAATGAATCATGTCTCAAATGAAAGAACAGGACAAAGCTCCATAAAAAGAACTAAACAAAATGGAGACAAGCGATCTACCAAATGTAGAGTTCTAAATATTGGTATAAGGATGCTCAATGATCTCAGTGACAACATCAATAAAGAGATAGGAAACATTAAAAAACAGAGACAGAAAACATAAACAGTCAGCGATGGAGAATACAGTAAGTGAAATAAAGAATACATTAGAGCGAATCAACGGTAGATTAGATGAAGCAGAGGACTGAATCAGTGATTTGGAAGATAAGGTAGCAGAAAACACCCAGTCAGAAAGGCAACAAGAAAAATAATCTAAAAAAAAAAAATAAGGTCTATGGAACATCAAGCATACCAACATTCACATTGTAGGCATATCGGAGGAATTAGAGAGAGAGAAAGGGATTGAAAATCTATTTGCAGAAATAATAATGGAAAACTTCCTTAACCTGGCAAAAAATATAGTTATATATGAGCCCAGGAATCACAGAAAGTCCCAAACAAGATAACCTCAAAGATGCCCACACCAAGATACATCATGATTAAAGTGCCAAATTTTAAAGACAAAGAGAATCTTAAAAGCATCAAGAGAAAAGCAATTATTTACTTACGAGGTAGCTTCCATAGGACTGTCAGGTGATTTCTCAACAGAAACTTTGCAGGACAGAAGGTATTGGCAGGAAATATTCAAAGTGATGAAAAACAACCAAGATCACTCCACCCAGCAAAGCTATCACTTAGAATTCAAAGACAAATAAAGGGGTTTCCAAAGCATTTTTACAATAAAAGTTAAAAAAAAAACTTTAGAAGAAGAAAAAAGATAAAAATTAGAATAAAATACAATAACTACTATCTAACAACAATTACTTTGAATTTAAATGGATTAAATGCTTTAATCAAGACACAGTGTAGCTGAATGGATAAGAAAACAAGATCCTTACATATTCTGTTTACAAGAGACTCACTTCAGACCAAAAAGAAACACAGTTTGAAAGTAAAGGGATAAAAATATATATTTCATAAAAATAGAAATGAAAAAAAAACAAAAAGCTAGGGTAGCAATACTTATACCAGACAAAATAGACTTTATCACAAAGACTATAACTAGATACAAAGAAGGATCCAGTAATCTGGATCCTTCTATTTATCCAAAGAAACCTGAAACACTACTTTGAAGGGACATGTAAATCCATATGTCCATTGCAGTATTATTTACAATAGCCAAGATGTGGAGGCAACCTGGGTGTTTATCAATGGATGAATAAATAAAGAAGGGGTACTACATATTACTCAGAATATATCTCAGTCATAAAAAATGAAATCTTGAGTATTACTCAGTCATAAAAAAATGAAATCTTGTCATCTCCAACATCATGGATTGATCTAGAGGGTATTGTGCTAAGTGGAGTAAGTCATACAGGGAAACACAAATACCAGTGATTTCACTTACATGTAAAATCTAAAGAACAAAATAAATGGACAAACAAAACAGAAACAAATTCATAAATACAGAGAACATTTTGATGGTTGCCAGATGGGAGCTAGGTTGGTGGGATGAGTGACAAAGGGGAAGGGATTAAGAAACACAAATTGGTAGGTACAAAATAGTTATGGGAATGTAAATATAGCATAAGGAATACAGTTAATAATATTGTAATAATTGTGTATGGTATCAGATGGGTACTAGATTTATCAGGATGACCACTTCATTATATAAATATCTAATCACTATGTTGTACACCTAAAATTACTATAATATTGTACCTCAGCAATTACTATAATATTACTATTACTATAATATTGTACCTCAGCAATTAAAAAATTAAAAAAATATATTTATAAAAAAGAAAGGTTACAGTGTAAATAGGCTCTCTTTCCCTATTCATATCTTATGTTTATGAAAATGTTAAAAGAAAAGACTCGTGCCACTATTTTTTTCATCCAAATCCCACTGAAATGTATTACTACAATTTTATTGTCTTAATATCCCTGTGAGATTAATAGGTCAGTGTTGGTGCACGCTTACATATCTAGGCTGCTTAGAATCAGGCCCTATCTTCAGGCTCAAAATTAGAAAGAACAATGAGCAGATTGTCAGAAAAGATGAACTCTGGCCTCAGCTCTGCCACTAACTAGCTGTTTGATCTCCCCGCTTTCTGGTTCTCAGTTTTCTTATCCGTAAAACAAGATATTGGACTGGATGATATATAGTTCTTTTCCACCTCTAAGATTCAATGAATTTTGGTTGAGACATATTTCAGAGGCAACCTACTGTGCACAAAAGTTAGAATTATAAAGTTGAAAGTATATTGGCTTTGCAGTAAAACAAACAAGTGTGAGTCTTGGAATTATCACCAATTAGCAGTGTTACTTGGCCAAGTTTCCTTCTCTGAGCATCTTTTCTCTAAAAGGAGGTAGAAATACATCATATAATTATTGTGATAATTAAATAAGAAAACATAGGTAAAGCACATGACAAATGATAGCCTCTCAAATGGTAGTCATTATTAGCTGCTATATAGGCTAGTGCACTATAACTTTTACTTTAGAACATATTTGTACATTACTTATTTATAAATATTCTATCTTTCTAGCTCTCAAAATAAACATGCATCTTCTTCATGTTTCCAGTCAAAGAGTAGATTACTAAGAATGTAATTACTATATTAGCCACCTGATTTTACATATAAGGAAACAGGAGTTATATGACTAGTCCAAAGTCACGCAATGAGTTAATGACAGAACTGAATCTAGAACCCGGTCAGTAAATTTTATGTATTCAACAGTTTGTGGTGTCAGACAAAAATAATGATAATCAGTTTTATTAATTCTATCACTTAGCTAATCTAGGCAAGAAAAGCAAAATAGAATACTGGAAATCTGAAGTAACTCAGGCGAAAACATTTTTATTAAATTTTGAAGTGAAATAGCCAAATGAAAACACTTGGGAAGTATCTGTTCAGGTCTTCTGCCCATTTTTTAAATTTGATTGTTTGTTCTTTTTGTTGTTGAGTTGTATAAGTTCTTTATATATTTTGGGTATTAACCCTCTTATTAGATGTATCATTCACGAATATCTTCTCCCAGTCATTCAGTTGTCTTTTTATTTTGTTAATGGTATCCTTTGCTGTACAAAAACTT
This sequence comes from Pteropus vampyrus, assembly GCF_000151845.1. Lineage (NCBI taxonomy): Eukaryota > Metazoa > Chordata > Mammalia > Chiroptera > Pteropodidae > Pteropus > Pteropus vampyrus. The sequence continues at coordinate 1,909,909 of NW_011889347.1, forward strand.
TTTAGTTTGATGTAGTCCCATCTGTTTATTTTTTCTTTTCTTTACCTTGCCCAAGAAGATATATCTGAAAATAAATTCTTGTTAGTAATATCAGAGAGTTTACTGCCTATGTTTTCTTTTAGAAGTTTTATGGTTTCAGATCTTACATTTAAATATTTAATCCATTCTGAGTCTATTCTTGTATACAGTGTAAGAAGATGGTTAGCTTCTTTTGTTTTGTTTTGTTTTGTTTTGTTTTGTTTTGCATGTATCTGTCCAATTTTTCCAACACCATTTATTGAAGAGATTGTCTTTACCCCATTGTATATTCTTACCTCTTTTGTCATATATTAAGTGAGCATATAGGCATAGATTTATTTCTGGACTCTGTATTCTGCTCTATTCATCAATGTATCTGTTTTTATGCCAGTACCATGCCATTTTGATTACTGAATCCTTGTAGTATAGTTTGATATCAGGTAGTGTGATACCTCCAACTTTGTTCTTCTTTCTGAAGATTGCCATGGCGATTTGTTTTTTTGTTTTTTGTTTTTTTTTTTTATGGCTCCATACAAATTTTAGGATTATTTGTTCTAGCTCTCTGAAAAATGCTATTGATATTTTGATAGGGATTGCATTGAATCTATAGATTGCTTTAGGTAGTATGGCCATTTTAACGATGTTGATTCTTCCTACTCATGAGCACGGTATATGCTTTCATTTATTTATATCTTTTTCAATTTCTTTTTTCAATGATTTATAATTTGCTGAAAACAGGTTTTTACTCTCTTGGTTAATTTGATTCCAAGGTATTTTATAGTTTTCGACGCAATAGTAAATGAGATTATTTTCTTAATTTTTCTTTCTAAAAGTTCATCATTGGTGTATAAAATTGCCACTGACTTCTGGATATTTATTTTATAACCCGCTACTTTACTGAATACATTAATCAGTTCTAACAGTTTTTTTGGTGGAATCTTTAGGGTTCTCTATATATAGTATCATGCCATTGGCAAATAACGAGAGATTTACTTCTTCCTTTCCAATCTGGATGCCTTTTATTTCTATTTCTTGTGTTATTGCTGTGTCTAAGACTTCCAATACAATGTTGGAGAGGAGTGGTGAAAGTGGACATCCTTGTCTTGTTCTTGATCTTAAGGAAAATCCTCTTAGCCTTTCCCCATTACGATGATAGCTGTAGGTTTGTCATATATTGCCTTTACTTCCACTCCGATCTTCATTATTTCCTTCCTTCTATTCACTTTGGGCTCTGTTTGCTGTTCTTTTTCTAGTTCTTTTAAGTGTAAGGTTAGATTGTTTGAGGTTTTTCTTGTTTCTTGAGGTAGGCCTGTATTGCTATGAATTTCCCCTCTTAGGACTGCTTTTGCTGTGTCCCATAAATTTTGAGTCATTGTGTTTTTATTTTCATTTGTCTCTAGGTATTTTGTTTTCTTCCTTGATCTTATTAATAACCCATTCATCGTTTAGTAGCATGGTATTTAGCCTCCATATATTTGTGTATTTTCCAGTTTTTTTTCTTGTAGTTGATATCTAGTTTCATACCACTGTGATCAGAGAAGACGGTTGATATGATTTCAACCTTCTTAAATTTATTGAGACATGATTTATGTCCTAACATGTGGTCTATCTTTGAAAATGTTCCATGTCAATTGAGAAGAATGTATATTTTGCTGCTTTGGGGTAAAATGCTCTGAAAATATCTATTAAATCCATCTGGTCTAGTGTGTCTTTTAGGCCCATAGTTTCCTTGTTGATTCTTTGCCTGGAAGATCTGTCCATTGGTGTCAATGGAGTGTTAAGGTCTCCTACTATGAGTATATTACTACTAATCTCTCCTTTTATGTCAGTTAATAATTGCTTTATGTATGTAGATGCCCCTATGCTGGGTGCATATAAGTTTACTAGGGTTATGTCCTCTTAATTTATCAATCCCTTTATCATTATGTAATGTCCTTTTTTTTGTCCCTCATAGCCTTCGTTTAAAGTCTATTTTATCTGATATAAGTATTGCTTCCCCAGCTTTTTTTTCATTTTCATTTGCGTGAAATCTTTTTCCATCCCTTTACATTCAGTCTGTAAGTGTCATTTGATCTGAAGTGGGTCTCTGGTAGACAGCATATGCATGGGTTTTGTTTACTTATCCATTCAGTTACCCTATGTCTTTTGACTGGAGCATTTAATCTGTTTATATTTAAACTGATTACTGGTAGGTACATCGTTACTGCTATTCTTCATATTTGTTATTTCTATTTTCTTTTTTACCCCTTCTCAGAAGACTCTTTAACATTTATTGTAAAGCTTGCTTGTTTGTGATGAATACCTTAAGCTTTTTCCTGTCTGGGAAGCTCTTTATCTCACCTCCTATTTTAATTGAAATCATTGCTGGGTAGATTATCCGTGGTTGTAGATTCTTGTTTTTCATAATTTTGAATATTTCCTGCTATTCCCTTCTGGCCTGCAAAGTTTCCTTTGAAAAGTCAGCAGACATTTTTATGGGGTACTCTTGTAAGTAAGTAGCTTCCTTTCTCTTTCTGCTTTAAAAGATTCTCTCTTTGTCTTTGATCTTTGGCATTTTAATTATGATGTGTCTTGTTATAAGTCTATTTGAATTCCTCTTGTTTGACACACTTTGTGCTTCCTGAACTGGTATGCCTAATTCCTTTGCCAAATTAGGGAAGTTTTCTATCATTATTTCTTCAAATAGAGTCTTAAAACCTGACTCTCTTCTTTTTCAGGTACTCATGATCTGAATGTTTTTATGCTTCATGTTGTTTCAGAGGTCTCTTAAAATATCCTCATTTTTTAAAAATTCTTTTTTTTATTTTTGTTGTTCTCATTGGGTGTTTTCTGCTACCCTGTCTACCAATTTGCTGATTTGATCTTCTGCTTCATATAATCTACTGTTGAATTCCTCTAGTGTATTCTTCTTTTCAGTTACTGTATACCTCATTTTTTTTTGAGAAAAATATTTATTTATCTCTGCCTCTTTCCAGCAGTTCTGATACATAGTTGAGGTTTTTCAAATATACAAATATATAGCCCTGCTTTTCATTTAATACTATAATGCAAACATTACATTGTAAATTATTTTCAAGTATACAAATGTAAATGTTAATGTCTGGATAGTACTATCTCATGTGAAATTGATATCTTATTTATTTGTTTGTTTCTTTGTTTCTTTGTTATTATGCTGGCATTGGTTAACGAAATCCAATAAGTTTCAGCTGTATATTTTAACAGTAAGGCGTGTGTGTGTGTGTGTGTGTGTGTGTGTGTGTGTATGTGTGTGTGTATATATATATATACACGTATATACGTATATATATATATATATACGTATATATATATGTATATATATATACGTATATATATATACACGTATTTTTTTTGTGTGTATATATATATATGTATATATATATATATATATTTACACTGTGTGTTGACCACCCATAGTTAGATTTCTTTTAGTCACCACATATTTGAACTCTTTTAACCCTCTTCCCCCAACCGCTACCTTCTAGTAATCACTATTCTATAGCCCATGTCCATGAGTCTCTGTTTGTCCTGTTCATTTACTTTCAGGTTTATATCCCACATATAAATGATACCATGTGATTTTCAACTTTTTCTGTCTGGCCTATTTTGCTTAGCATGATTATCTCGAGGTCCATTCATGTTTTCGCAAATGGCAATATTTCATCTCTTCTAATGGCTGAGTAATATTCCATTGTATATATGTACCACAGTTTCTTTAGCCAATCATCTATCATAGGAAACTTCAGTTGCTTCCATGTCCTGTCCACTGTGAATAATGCTGCTATGAACATCAGTGTGCAGATATCTTTTAGGATATTGGTTTTTAAGTCTTTGGGGTAAATACCCAGTAGAGAGATTGCTGGATCATATGGTAGATCAATTCTTAGTTTTTTGAGGAAACTCCATACTGTTTTCCATAGAGGCTGTACCAATTTGCAGTCCCACCAGCTGTGTATGAGTGTTCCTTTTCCTCTGCATCCTCTCCAACATTTGTTACTATAGTTCCTGTTGATTATACCTATTCAAATAGGTGTGAGATGGTATCTCATTGTGGTTCTGATTTGCATTTCCCTAATAGCTAATAGTGATGTTGAGCAACTTTTCATATATCTGTTGGCTATTTTTATGTCCTCTAGGGAGAAGTGTCTGTTCAGGTCCTCTGCCCATTTTTTGATTGGATCATTTGTTTTTCTGTTGTCATTGAGTTGTATAAGTTTTTGTATATTTTGGATATTAGGTACTTATTGGAAGCATTACTTGAAATATATTTTCCCATTTGGATGGTTGTCTCTTGACCTTGTTGATGATTTCTTTTGCTGAGCAGAAGCTTTTTAGTTTGATAGAGTACCATTCATTTATTTTTGCTTTTACTTCCCTTGTTTTTGAGGTCAAATTCATAAATTCCTCTTTAAGTTCAAAGTCCTTGAGTTTAGTTCCTATGTTTTCTTCTATACATTTTATTGTTTCAGTTCTTGTATTCAAACCCTTAATCCATTTTGAGTTAATTTTGGTGTGCGGTAATTGTCAACAGTCTAGTTTCATTCTTTTGCAGGTAGCTTTCCAGTTTTCCCAGTACCATTTATTGAAGAGGCTTTCCTTTCTCCACTGTATGTTTTTGGCTTTATTGTCAAAAATTATTTGCCCGTATAAACATGTCTTTACTTTTTGACTCTCAATTCTATTCCACTGGTACGTGTGTCTGTTTGTCCTGTTCATTTACTTTTAGGTTTATATCCCACATATAAATGATACCATGTGATTTTCAACAGACAAAATGGCCAATACCATGCCATTTTGATTACTCTTGCTTTGTAGTATAATTTGAAGTTGGGCAGAGTGATTCCTCCAGCCTCTTTCTTTTGCTCAAGATGGTTTTGGCGATTTGGGGTCGTTCGTGCTTACATGCAAATCTGATGATATTTTGTTCTATTTCTTTAAAAAATGCCAATGGGATTTTGATGGGGATTGTATTCAATCTGTATAATGCTTTAGATAATAAAGTCATTTTAACTATGTCGATTCTTCCAATCCTATAACATGGAATATCTTTCAACTTTTTGTATCTACTTCGATATTTTTAATTGCGTTTTGTAGTTTTCATTATATAGGTCCTTCACATTTTTCATTAGATTTATTCCAAGATATTTTATTATTTTTGTTGCAATTAAAAAAGGAATTATTTTTTTCCACTTCTTTTTCTGACGCTTCGTTATTAGAGTATAAGAACAATTTGGATTTTTGAACATTGATTTTTTTAATCCAGAAATTTTATTATATTTTCTTATAGTTTCTAGTAGTGTTCTTTTAGAGTCTTTAAAATTTTCTGTATAGAGAATCATGTCACAAATAGTGAGAGTTTAACTTCTTTGTTTCCTATTCGGATGCCTTTTATAACTTTCTTTTGCATGATTGTACTCGCTAGGACCTCCAATATTATATTGAATAACAGTGGTGATAGTGGATAGCCTTACCTTGTTCCTCATCTTAGAGGGAAGGTTTTTTAGTTTTACACCTTTAAGTATAATGTTGGCTGATGGTTTGTCATATATGGCCTATATTATGTTAAGGTACTTTTTTCTACACTGATATTGTTAAGTGTTTTGATTATAAATGGATGCTGTATCTTGTCGAAGGCTTTTTCTGCATCTTTTGATATGGTGATATGATTTTTTTTTTAAATTGTTTATGTGGTATATCACATTAATGATTTACATATGTTGAACCATCTCTCTGCTTCTGGGATAAAGCTCACTTGATTGTGGTGTATAATCCTTTTAATATATTGCTGTATTCACTTCGCTAGTATCTTATTTAGGATTTTTATGTCCGTGTTCATGAGATATATTGGTCTATAATTTTCTTTTTTGTGTGTTCTCTTTACCAGGTTTTGGTATTAGAGTAATACTGTCCTAGTAAAATGAGTTGGGAAGTATTGCCTCCTCTTTGATTTTTTTGAAGAGTTTGAGGAGAATAGATATTAAGTCTTCTTTGAATGATTGGTAGAATTCACTGGTGAAGCCATCCGGTCCTGGACTTTTGTTTTTTGGTAAGTTTTTGATGATTGTTTCAATTTCCATACTTCTGATTGGTCTATTTTGATTTTCAGTTCTTCTTGATTCAGTCTAGAAAGATTGTATTTTTCTAAGTACTGGTCCATGTCTTCTAGGTTATTAAATTTGGTGTTATACACTTTTTCACAATATTCTTATATGATCCTTTTTATTTCTGTGGTGTCTGTCATGATTTCTCCTCTTTCATCCATGATTTCATTTATTTGTGTCCTTTCTCTTTTTTCTTTAGTGAGTGTAGCCAGGGGTTTGTCAATTTTATTAACCTCAAAGAACCAGCTCTTTGTTGCATTTTTCTATTTTTTTTTATTTTCAATTGTATTTATTTCTGCTCTAATTTTGATTATTTCTTTCCATATACTGACTTTAGGATTCATTTTTTCCTTCCTTTTCTAGTTTTTTAAGATGAAGCATTAGGCTGTTTATTTGGGCTGGTTCTTGTTTTTGGAGATAGGCCTGTAATGATACGATCTTTTCTCTTATGACAGACTTTGCTGTTTCCCAAAAGTTTTGATATGTTGTACTACCATTATCATTTGTTTCTATGTATCTCTTGATATTTTTATTTCTTCTCTGAACCAGTTATTCTTCAGTAGCATGTTTTTTAGACTCCATGTTTTGTGGTTCTTCCTGCTTTCTTTTTGCAGTTGGTCTCTAGTTTCAAAATATTATGATCAGAGAATATGATTGGTTTGCTTTCAACCCTCTTATATTTGTTGAGACTATCTCTGTTTCTCAATATGTGGTCAATCTTTGAGAATGTTCTAAGTGCAGTGGAGAAGAATGTATAAGTAGCTGTTTTGAGATGGAAGGCTCTGCAAATGTCAATTATGTCCAGTTGGTCTAATATGTCTTTTAAGGATGTTATTTCCTTATAGATTTTTCTGTTTGAATGATCTGTCCATATCCAACAGTGGGTATGTAGATCCCCTACTATGTTTCTCCCTTTTGCTTTACATATTTCAGGGCTCCCTAAATGAGATCATAGATATTATTGTTATTTCTTCTTAGTGCATGATTCCCTTTATCATTATGAAGTGTACCTCAGTATTTTTCTTTATCTTTTTTTTAAATTTTGAAGTCTATTTCTCTGATATTGGTACCACTACTCCCATTTTCTCTGAATACCATTTGCTTGAAATATCATTTTCCATCCTTTTAGTTGGAGTCTATATTTGTCTTTGGAGCTGTGATGTGACTCCTGGTGGCAGCATATGTTGAGTTTTGCTTTGCTTTGTTTTGTTTTGATCCAATCTGAAACTCTGTGCCTTTTTATTGGTGAGTTCAGTCCATTTACATTTAGGGTGATTATTGAAATACGAGGTCTTCTTATAGCCATTTTATCTTTCGCTTTATGGTAGCTCAGTGTTTCCATTTCACCTTGTCCTTGTGTTTCTGTTTTCTTTATTTTGGTTGGCTTTTGTGGTTTTTGCTTCTGGTTCTTCTTGTTTGTTGTTATATAATTTAGTTCTGAATCTTTGGTGTGTGGTTAACACCATTACAAATATGTAAAGCATAGCTATACATACAGTCGTCCAATTTCTCCTGTGCCTGCCTTATCTCTATTCCCCTTTGTGAATTTGGATCTTTAAATCTTCCCCTTTTCAGTCATCGTTATCTCAATTTGTCCTTATGTATGCTGAGTGTTCATTACTATCTTGCTATAGCAATTCTTTTCTTATTGTTTAAGCTTATATTGCCCTGTTCTTCGTAAGTGTTGCACTTCTCTGCTTCTATTTGCCTGATAGTCACCTTACACCTAATTATGTATTTTTTGTTTTGTTTTTATATTAAGTGAGCTGATCCCTTTCAGTATTTCTTGTAATGCAGGCCTCATAGTAGAGATTTCCCTCAATTTTTGTACGTTTGGAAAGGTCTTAATTTCTCCTTCATATCTAAAGAAGAGCTTAGCTGGATACATTATTCTAGGCTGGTAGTTCCTTTTTCTTAATAGTTTAGGTATTTGATTCCACTCCTTTCTGGCTTGCTAAGTATGTGCTGAGAAATCCGACGATAATCTAATGGGTTTTTCTCCATACATTACCATTTTCTTCTCTCTGGCTACCCTGAGAATTCTTTCTTTCTCATTTATTTTATTAATTTTAATACAATGTGTCTTAGTGAAGGCTTTTTTTGGGTTGAGATAATTGGGTGTTCTGTTGACTTCTTAGATTCCAAGCTCTGACTCATTCCTTAGATTTGGGAAATTCTCATCAACTATTTTTCTGAAAATGCTTCCTAGTCCCTGTTTCTTTTCCTCGCCTTCGATAATGTCCATTATTCTTATGTTTCCTCTCCTGATGTTGTCTGCTAGTTCTTCTATTTCTCTTTCATTTCTCTCCATTTGGTAGACTCTATTTTCCAAGCTTGCTATTTCATTTTTCAACTCTTGCAATGTGTCTTTTATCTCCAGAATATCTGTTCTGTTCTTTTTCAGGGTTTCAATCTCCTTGCTCTGCTCATCTGTTTTTTTCAATTCCTGAAATTGTTGTTATGACTCAGTTTGGAACTCACTGAGTTTATTCAGAAGTACCATCCTGAATTCTCTGTCACTTAGTTTGCATATTTCTGTGTCTGTAAGCTTATTTTCTGGAGATTTTTCTCTTTTTTTCTCACATGCCTTGTCACCTTGGTTGTTCATGGTTATTAATGGACTATTACTCCATCTGGGCATTAATAGAAACACATTCTGCCTTTTTTCTTTAAAGACAATTTATTATATAATGATCTCTCTTTAGCTGCTTGCAAAGAAGGCGCTTTTCTTTCGTTTTCTAGTTGTTCATGTCTAAATCTCTAGGATCCTTGCTTTATATAAAGCCTTAATAATGCCTTTTTTTTATTCTTGTAGATTTTTAATCATGCTCGCTACCCTCAGTCTCGGTCCCTGTCAGCGTTAGCAACAATTTCGGTAGTATTTGCTCAGATTGGGGCTCTGTAGTGTTCAGTCTCGAAGAATATGGGGGCAGTATCCCTCTGGATTGGGGGTTCGGGGCTGTGGATCAGCCTCGGTTTTCCAACTTCGGCCATTAAAAATCTACTGTTGTTTCTCTGCCATCCTGCTTCTCTACTTTCTGTCCTGATGACTGGGCCCTGCCACCAGCTGCGTGGAACTCACAACTCTCACGGGTAGGGCTGTTCAGGAAACTCACCATAACTTCTCCTCTTCCCTCTCCTCCTCCATGGAGCTTTCGCAGCTGCAAGAGGCAGCTTTTTTATGTTCCCCAGTCCGCTGCCAGACACCCAGAGTTCTGACCTGCGGTAGCTCTTATGTGCAGATCCCACACTCAGATGTGCAGTTTCGGTGTTTTTTGTTGAGGTTTTGATGTTCAGCTTATTGATGTCTGTAGGGGAGAGATCTGGGAACATCTCTCAATCTGCCATGTTTCTTCAAAATATATTCCTCATATTTGTCTGGCTCTTTTATATGGTTTCTATGTCCTTTTCTATGCTTACTATCTCTCTGTTGAGGTTCTCACTGTGCTCATCTATTCTCCTCATAATTTTTTTTTTAGCATCCTTATAACCATTATTTCGAACTCTGTCTCTGGTAGGTTGCTTGTCTCCATTTCTTTTAGCTATTTTCTGTGGTTTCTCCTATTGTTTCATTGGTGGCATATTTGTATTCTCATTTTATTAGCCTCTCTTTGTTCATTTCTACGTATCAGAAATATTTGTTTCATCTCTCAGCCTTGACCAGATGGCCTAATATTGAAGGTGTCCTGTGTGGCCCAGGGGCACACTCTCCCTGATCCCTTATGCCAGGGACTCTGGGCGTAATCTTTGTGTGGGTTTTGTGTGATCTTCTGTTGTTGCCAAGCCTTTAATGCTGTCAGTAGATCAGTGAATGAAATTAATGCTTAAACTGACTAATCGTGGGAATTGGCTGCACCCACAGGGTAAAAGTTGTTGTGTGGGAGTGACCCCAATGAGTGCAATTTACCCTAGCAGGATTGTGTACTTGTTGCAATCACCCTTTGTGTATATCACTAATAGGACTAGTCTGGAGTTGCTCTGTTGTGGTCGGGTGCCAGCCTCAGTCATGCTGCAACTTTTGTAACTGTTCCATGAGTTTCTGCATAAGTCCCAGATGACAGCAAGTTCAGCTGCTGTCTGAGACTGGCCCACAGGATCTTGATATCTGCTTAAGTTTGTGTTGGCAGCAGTGATTTCCCTGATCCTGTCTTGGAAATGCACCTCATAGAGCTGGCCGCCAGCTGGGAATGCTTAGCCCTGAATTGGTGCAGGGCTTGGCAGCCATCCAGCCACAAATGCCACTGGCACTCTACAGATTGGGTGAGACGGGCTGATATCCTCTGACCAGAGCTTTCTAAGGGCTCTGTGGGAGGGGTCTCCATAGTCAAGCTGGGGGGTCCATAGATTACCCTGTAGTGGGGCGCAAATTAAAGCACAATGGTGGCTGACCTTCCAGCCCTTGTTCTGGTGCCAGGTAATGCAGACTTTCTCAGAATGAATCCCAGGCAAGCCTCTGACCCCACAGCCAGTGTCCCAAGTGAGTGTCCACAGGTCAGAAAGCCTGCGTGTAGGTCCTTCAAAGGGACATCTAGAGATTCAGTCTCCTTTCATCTCATCCAGATGGCTGGAATCCCCTCTGGTTTCTACAGACAGAGTTATTGGAATCTCCTCTTCCCTGGGCTGGTACCCTGGGTTGGAGAGCCCTCACATAAGACCTGGAACCCCCTCTACTTTAGGAGATCCTCTGCAGCCTCGCTTTCCCTCCCAGTGATCCTCCACCACCTGCAGTGTGGGTCCAGACCGATTTGCAACTTTGCCCCTCTTATTGGCTTCGATATGGCTCCTTTATATTATCAGATGTAGGTGTTATGATCAGCTGGACTTCGGGTGATTCTCCACATTGATTCTTTTATAATTTGGTTATTATTTCAATGTGGGCCTGGGAGGAGGCGAATCCTGCTTTTAACAAGGTCATCATCTTCCCCCCTCACTCATGTCCATTTTTATCTTCTGAGTCACTAATTATTCATATTTATTACATTTATTGAGATGACTTTGGTTAATAAAATTATATAGCTTTCAAGTGTACAATTCAATAATACATCATCTGTATAATTGCATTGTGTGTTCACCGCCCAAAGTCAAATGTCCTTCTGTCACCATATATTTGACTCGTTGGGTAATTATTTCATTTTTTGACTAATTTGCTATATAATATTTTCTTTTTGCCACAATCACTATTAGATGTTATGACTACAAATATTTTTTTCAAATCATAAAACATGTAAGATTAATTTATTCAACAAATATTTACTGAGTGTTTATTGTGTCCTAGTGAACAAGACTAATGATACCTAGTGGACAAGATAGATAATATCCCTATTTTCATGAAGCATACATACTTGTAGATAGAGACATGTAATAAATAAATATACAGATATATAACATGAAATGCTACAATAAATATGTTAAGTGTCATGATGGCAGATAAAGAAGAGATTCTAGTTAAATGCAGTGGATTAGATGTTCATGTTTATCTATAAATGACATAAAAAGACTATTTTAGAGGCATAAACCCAGGAAGTAAAAGAAAAACAGGAAAGACTATGAGAACAGCAGCATTTTAGGAAAAGGAAAAACAGAGAGCAAACACTAACTGATTAGCAGACCCTAGTAACCTAAATCATAAACCAGCAGTGAGAAAATGAACAACACAATTTGTATCACTGAACTCTGAAGAAGCTCAGAAATTGGCAGCATCAGTCACATCTTTAAATGAGAGTTAAAGTAAAGCCCAAAACATGGAAATGTGAAAGAGGGTTTATGAATCAATTAGGACTCCAAATCCCCTCCTTTGTTCTTCACTTCTGTCTCACAGAAGACTGGAGACTTATTCTCTGATAATTAAAATAAGGCTTTTGGACTCAGTGCCTCAGAACTGAGTTGGAGATTAGATGAATGTCTAGCTATATATTGTTTGTTAAGACCACCAGTCCTTTTTTTCTACTTGGTTCCCAGAAACCTGGAGCCAAGGCTTGTGTCCCCCAGGTAGAATTTTGGAAGATTATTTTCTGAAAGTATCTGACCAGCATAATAGAAAATTACCTAAAAATAAATAGAAGTTCACCAATAGAAAGGATCCAGCCAAATCATCTGAAAGCACGGCCTACCATGACAAAACTTTTAATCAACCTTTTTGCGTTTTATTCAAATATAACCAAACATCTAAGGATCCTAAAATTTAATTTAAAAAAAATGCATATCATGAAAAGAAGAGATAAAAACAAACAAGGAAAAAAACTTAATGGACACAAATTTCAGGTAAATGAGAACTTTAAAAATCATTATCATCAGAAATATGAAAAAAATGTAGTTATTAAACAAGAACAGGATACTATAAAAATGAGCACTAAATAAAGAGCTTTGATTATTTTAAATGACAACAGGATGAAACTTCAATAGAAATAGTGGAAATGATGCTGAGAAATTCTCAAAAAAATAGACAAAAAAAGAGAAAATTAAAAAAATAATAATTTAGGAGATCAAACCACAAGGTCCAACATAAGAATAATAGATTTTTCTAAAAGAACAGACAAAATGGAGAAGAGGAAATTGTCAAAGAAATCATTTAAGGAAAAGCCCCAGAACTAAAGAAATAGTTTCCAGATTAAAATAGACAATCAAGTACACAGCAAAATTAATGAAAGTGGACCTACACTAAGGCATGACATTTTGAAATTTAAGTATACTAGAAGCCAAGAAAAGATTATATTTGAATGACAAAAGTTGAATAGAAAAACAAAGATGAATAGAGGCTACAGAGATGATCATAGCCATGGCATTACATGCAACAACTACATCCAACCCATAAAACACTGCCTGTTCTACTCTAAAAGGACATCCAGTATTCAAAGACTTCTCTCTACCTCCAGTACACCATCTTAGCACAATCAATTATTCTCTTTCTCTTGGAGTACTGCAATAGCTTATAAGTAGGTTCTCTGCCTTTATTCTGGCCCCCTATAGCCCATCCTCCAGACAGCAGCTATAAGCATCTTTTCAAAATGTAAATCGGACCACCTTTCTTCCATTTTTAAGCTCCTTAATGGCTTTCCACTGCATCCAGAATTAAATCCAAACTCTTCACAGTAGCATTCTGGATACCCTCTCTCATAATATGGCCCCTGAATATCTTTTGACATCATCATCTCTCTCTCACTACTTCCAACCATACTGATTTTTCTTTATGTTCTATGTATATGCTCAGGACATTTCCATCTTAGGATTGTTCCACTAGTTTCTATCTGCAATTCTCTAGCTTATTTTTATCACTAATCATTTAGGTCTCAGTTCATTTGTCACATCCTCAGAAAAAGATTTCCTAATCATCTTATCTAAAGCAATCACTGACCTAGCAATTCTCTACTCCATTTTATTCATAGAAGTTATTGCCAGATAAAATTTTGTTTTTAAAATTTATTCTTCTATATACTTATTACCTAGCTTCCCCAATTAGACTATAAGTACTATAAGGGCAAAAAATGAATTTGTCTTTCTTTTCAATGCTGTATCTCAGTGCCTATAGCACAACCTTGAATACTCAATAAATATTGCATGAATTAATTTGTTAATGTATTAACCATCAAGAGTTCACAGTTCTTAACACAGTAACAGAATAGAGTTGCAAATACACTCGGTGGCATGGTGGCCATATATTATGGAATCCAAAAGGTAGTCCGTGGCTGAGGAAAAGATAATAAACAGGCTCATCAAGGTCATACCTGAAGAGAAACCAATAATTTTAAACTCTGCTATAATGTCTTCCATCTTCTTTGTTTCCATGACTGAGGAGTAGCAAATATGAAGAAAAGATACACTAGTGAGGAAGGAATACACAAATGGTGTAAAATGGAGTGTACATGTGCAAAGGGGAAGGGTGCAAAGGTGCATAATCAAGCCCAGTTCCTCACTATAACAATGGAACAAATAATTTGTATTGCACCATAAAGAGACTCCTTAATGTCCAGGCTAATGGATTCTCAAGAACATAAACTCACATTGGTGCTATTTTATTTTATTTTTTTATAGGTCTCATGACAGGCTCTGTTTAGCACTGTAATTGTCTATTCTTCTCAGGTAGCCATAACAAAATACCACTAGGTGGCTTAAACAACAGAAATTTATTTTTTTTATAGTTCTGGAGGCTGTAAGTTCAAGATCAGAATGCCTGTATGATAAGTTTCTGGTGAGAGCTCTTTCTCTGGCTTGTAGATGACCATGTTCTCACTGTGCCTCACATGGCAGAGAGAGCCAGCAAGCTCTCTGGCTATCTCCTTTTTTTTTCTTTTTAAGTTGATAAAATTAAGTTGAAATTTCACATCATGTTGAACACATAAAACACAAACAAGTAGTTAAGAAATTAAATCTTAACAATATCACAGAGGTCTCTTTGTCTACTCCATCACTACATTCCCCAACCAGTAATTAAAACTATTATAATTTTTAATACCATTAATTAGTTTCCGTTTTTGAATTTTCCATAAATGGGGCCATACAGTACATATTTACTCTGTTATGTCTGACTTCTTTGGCTTGGCAATAAATTTGTAAGATCCATCCTCCTCTGGTGTCTCTTCTTAATGAGGATATTAATGCCATCACAATCAAACCCCACTGTATGACCTCTTCTAAACCAAATTCCCTCCCAAAGGTACCATCTTCAAATACCATCACATTGGGAGTTAGGGCTTCAATATATTAATTTTTTTCAGGGAGGAATACAATTCAGTCCATAAAAATAATGAAACTTAAAAGAGGCAAAGTGTCAGGAAGACCTGCTAGATGATACAGTTGAATGAGTAAAGTCTACAATCACATTTCCTTAATATTTATCAATTGATGGATGTCACTGAATAAATTTTACATTTCCTTCAACTCCCAGCACTCCCCTCTCTACCCTACTACCCTTCTAAACCACCATGTGGTAAATATAAAGATTGTTGAATTCTAAAGTCATCTGATGCAATCAAGTTACATAGCCAGGAAATAAATTCCTTTGTGTTTAATAGCTAATAAATCCAATTTCTATATTAAGGAAGTAATATGGTCAAAGTCACACTGAAAATAAGATTTCAAGCTAGATTTAGGACTTAGAATTCTTGTCTCCTAGCAATAGGCTTTCCCCTCTGAAGACTTGTCTATTATTCCAAGAGACTCATGACTCAGGTTGGTTCTGAGAGAATTCAACAAACTTTTAAGGGCTGCTAAAATTCTGGGTCACTGTGACCCTTACTCTGCAATTCACTTTTCAATTCCATCTTTCTGGCCACCCTAAGTAACTGAAAACCTGAAAGATCCCCATTCTCCATCGACCTTGAATCTCATTAGAGAAGTGCACTGTGTACTTGCTCCTTTGGCACTTCAGGTTGCAAATTTTATACTTTCCTAGGCCAATTAGAAACTTTCAAGCACCTTGTTCCCTCACCAGCTGTCTTCAAGAACAGTGTGCCCCCAAGACTCACATGACAGTAAATATTACAAAAGTAGGCCAATAATTCCATACAACAGTTGAAAATATCAGGGTTACTGCTGAGGTTGAAGCATTGACTAGAAAGAGATTTCCAATGATCTCCTGATTATGAAGAAATTATGGGTGTGAGAACTGTCACTTTACCAAAATTTATGTTCTTTAGGAAACCTTTTATGATAACCCACCTAACTCTGATTACTTAATTACTCCACTTTGTATTCTATGGCTTGCTCTTGTTCAGTTGTTGCTTTGAAAACACATTTTGGGATGCAAAATTGTCATTTTACAAGTGCTCTTCCAAACTTGTTTCATATAGCTGCTTCTCAGTGTGAATTTGATTACCTGTGCTTTATGTGTTCTAAATTTCACTTTCCTGCATTTCTTTTCTCTGACACAATTATCTAACATTATGGGGAAACACAAGAGCTAAGGGTTGGCAATATGTGGCTCATGTACCAAATATAGCATGCTGAATCATAAAATGTAACACCATCTGCTATGATTCTCTACAACGATAGGAGCTACGTGTTTTAATTTTGATGCCCAAATAACCCTCTCCTGATCTTTCAGTAATTCCCATATGTCTCAGTGTATCCCTTATGTAGCTGCCAACAAAACCTTGATAAAACTGATAATTGGATGGAGCAGGAACAGTGTATTAATCTAGTCCTTGCTCTCTCACTCCTCTGTGTTTTTTTTTTCTGTTAAGGATGTTTGTGGGAGAGAAAGAAAAGGTCAGAAAGGGAGTTGCCAAATGAATTAGAGAGGAGAGAAGATACCTATGGTCTGCTTCTCTCACTTTATATTATTTTCCTCAGTCCTGAAGAAGAGCTTTAATACTGCTTTGTTCTCCCATTAGTGAAACAATGAATGAATGGATAGTCTGCAGGTCCACCTTGAAGGGGTTGCCAATGAGGGTAAAAGTAGAGATTGTCTTTAATTTAGTTGACAAGCTGAACTGTTCCTAGTGTTTTTCAAAAACTTTTATTATACAGATTACTTAAAGATATGCTTAATCTTTTCTCTCCTTTCTCCTGTTTCCTCATCTCAAACTGGAGCTTCCCTCTACCACCACCTCCAGATGACCTCTCTTAGCCAACACACTTATCTGTAATAAGTCCCCTACACCCCCACACACACAACATAAGTGAAATGATTAGGCAGAATGTAATTTTATTGTCACACACTCTCTCGAAGGCACAAATTGGGAAACTTCATGAGTTATACATGAAAACACATACACAAAACCTCTTGTGTTAGTTGAAAAGAAATTGTACTATTTCTATTATCCACCTTCTAGCCATATACGAACACATTTCCACCACAAGATGTATAAATGTACCCAATTAGAAATCCTAGAATTAACAAATGTCAGAGTAGGAAAGGAGTGTAGAGGTAATCTAGTTTAACTCCCTCAGTTTACAGAGGACTTTCCAAAGGCCACTCAGTTGAGAATAGAAGTGAGATTAACCATGGCCATATTTATGATCCTCTTTGTCAAAACTAACAAACATTCATACAAGAGTTTAAGGGTATATGGATCCATCCTTCAGATTAAGAAGAATCAGTCTTTCAAAGCAAAATTTGCCCCATTCATTGTGTCTGAATGTCCCTGCTCTTTTCTATACAGCTTTAATGCTGTTGTCAATTCCCAGGATGCTTCCCTTCCCCTGCCTCTGAACAGCCCACATGAATAAGCAACTCCTAAATACATTTGCTATGACATTTGCAAAGGCAGCCACTCAGAGAAAAGTTCAATGTCATTGTACTGTTTCCAAATACACCTCTTATAAATTAGACATTACAATACTGAATTGCCTAAAGACTTACAAGTTTCCTCTAGGAAAGTCCAAGACTCTTGAAAAGTGAAAATCCCAGTGAAAGTTATGATGTGATTTATCAAACTGAAAAAAAAAATACAAAAGTGGCATGAAGAGTCACCACTTTTCTAATGACAATGGGAATTGTGCTTATGGGTTTGCAAGAGGGTGACACAACTCATCATCCCTCTGTCTTTATACAACCATTTTTCTAGTGCCTTGGAAATTTAGGCAGGCCCCATACATGCTCTCTGATTAGTAGAAATAGAGGGTCAGTTCTCTAGGGAGGCTTTGGAAAGAGAAATGGAATCAGAAAGGAAAATAATAATTATTTATGGCCATTTTGCTTTGTATATCTGATGTTAGTCTTTCCCTGTCTAAACTCTGAATTTCCCACAGAACAAAATTACACTTACTGTTCCTCGTAGATGCTGCCAAACATCATTAATCAGATGGCACACACAAAGACCTTCACAATCTTACCTAACCTACTATCTTCTGGTCTCAACTTCTACTACTCTCTTCTGTACTACAGCCACACTGGACAACTATAAGTTACTGCACACATTTTGGATTTTGAGGCCTCACATTTTTTCTCTATATCTTTACAAATGGTGTTTCAATTTGCTAGAATGCCTCCATCATCCTTTCCATTTCTCAAGACTCATTTAAAAAGTCATTTTCTCTTTAAAGTCTTCCATGAGCCCTATTGCCACCCCAAATTAATTGTTCTACATATAATGCCTATTCTTCTATTAATTCAATCATTCACAAATTATTCAGTACCAATTGTAATGGAATTTCTTTAGTTTTTATTAAATTTATTGGGGGTGACATTACTTAATAAAATTATGTAGGTTTCAATAATATGCCAATAATATGCCAAATGTATATTGCATTGTGTATTCACCACTCAAAGTTAAATTTTCTTTCATTGCCATATATTTCACCCCATTTACCCTTATATATCTCTCCTCTCCTCACTTTTTCTCTGATAACCACTCAACCCTTGCCTGTGTCTATGAGTTTTTGTCTTGTTTGTTTGTTGCTTATAGTTTTACATCTCACATATGGGTGAAATCATATGATTCTCAACTTTTTCTGTCTGACCTATTTCACTTAGTATGATAATTTCAAGATCCATCCATGGCAGTATTTCATCTTTTCTTAATTAGGTTCTCCGCCTTAAATATATCTCAGATGTATTCACATCTCTCTGTCATGCTATTCCAAGTTATGATCATGTTTTTGCATCTGCTTTTGTTCCCTCTAAAGAGTTGAATAGGTGGTGAGAATCTTTGCCAGGATTTGAAGGGAGGAAGAATGATAGGAAGGAAGTTTAATAAAATAATTTTTAGTCAAGTTCTTATAATACCTTTTATTCTAGATCTCCCCCCATGATTACTAAAGGATTGTATAATTCAAAGGTTAAGAAAATGGGATCAAGAACAACAGTTTCTGGTAAGAACCTTGGCTCTACCAGCAACTAGTTGTATGACATTGGGCAAATCACATTTTTTTTTCATTTTTAGTTTTCTCATCTATGAAAGAGGGATCACATTTTATCTACCTCATAATTTTATTATGAAAATAAATTAACTGAGTTAATATGCATGAGGGGCTTAGAACAGTGCCAGACACATAATAAGCATTCTGTAGTGTTGCCTTCATTATTAATGCTCTCTAAATATCACATGAGTCAGTTTGTTATTGCATTATGTGGAGATGCAAAAGGAAACAATTATGTATGAAGCTTATCTTCAAAAGTTGATATTGATATTTTAATTTTAGTTTTCTATCTAGAGTAAAAAATACAAGAGGAAACAGATATATATATACATACATATATATATACACATATATATGTGTGTATATATATACACACACACATACATGCATACATACATATACATACATACATACACACAGAACAGCTTTATATTTTGTTTGTATTTCATACAGTGAATAGCAATATATTCCATTAGGGAGGACTTGGTCCATAAAGGATATAATTATGAGTGGTTTCTAATAAGGAAACTAGAGGATTGTGTCCTGGGCCCTAGAGTGATTCTTTTCTAAGTCCATCAGCAAAAACAACACCACCAGCAGAGATTTTCAGTTCTTTTCCACCCCCCCTCTCTGTCTTTATATTTTAGGAGGAGAAAAGGTTCACATCTGTGGCTGGAAATATCACTAATCAGCTTTAGAAATAACTACAAAACATCTAGGCAAGTTCCACAGGAAGGGGACCCCCAACTCAAATACACAAATGTTTGCTCACCATGTTCACTGCAAGAGTATTGTGCCAAATTAGTAATTTGGATATAAACATTGAAAGACTGAAGATATTTATGTGCTTCATTGTAAAATACAATGACAGCTTGGGGAGAGTATTATGAGTTCTAGTTAAATGGAACTAGCCAATATGGTGCCTAGAAGGTCAAATAAGAAACATGGACTGTCAAATTTTGCATTAGTGAAAAGCCTAGATTACATGTACATACTAATATGCCAGCTTATTTTAAGTACATTCCGTACTTATGAAATGGCTAAATGTTGCCTAGCCATTTCCCACCAGACCTGATCCTGCCTGATTTATAATTAGCACATTTATTTGTTAATATGCAAATGAGTACCACTCTAGTACTTGAGGAAAATGTGTTGTTAGGTAAGTGCAACATTCCTCCTGAAATTTTGCTACAACTATTCATTAGTGCTGCCAAACTCATTTTTTTTAAGAGAGTACAAAGTTAAACAGCAAACAAGCAAAAGTACATGAATTTATAAAAGGGAAGCCCAGTTGTGTTAAACTAGAAAGGTGTGAAGACATGGCAGATCTCTGAGTCAGTGTAAAATATGTAGAATGGCTCTCACAGTAGCACAGATAAGGTAACTTGGAATAAGCAAAGACAACGTTTCCCATTTATAAGCCTATGTACTATCACTTGGACTTACACAGATATGGCAAAATACTTTGGCATCAAGATTCAAAGCCCAGCTCCACTACTTATTAGCTTTGTGACTTTGTCTGCACAAGCTCTTATGTGCCTAGAACAAAGATGATGCTCTTCATAAACTTGAATATATAAGCAATATAGTGACAATATATCATAGTGGTTAAGCAAGAGAGCTCTAAAGTCAAAATAACTGAGTTCAGAAGTTTGACTCCATTACACTAGCTATATATTATCTTTATCAAATTATTTAACCTCTTTAATCCTTGATTTCTTCATCTGTAAATGAACTAACATTTATCTTCCTATTGCTTAATTCAGTGAACATCCCCAAGTGACTCTTCAGCAGTTGTAATGTAGATGACTAATTTCTTCTTGTAGAAATGTGAAAGCTGAGAAGATTTCAGGAAGTTGTAAGAAAGATCTAATGACTTAAAAGATAAAATTTTGGAGAAATGGCACCTCTGTCTCTAGAACACTAAAACATGATCAGCTACTATAAGAAATGTTAAGGAGACTTCTGTAAAAAGAAGAAGGGGGAAAACTCATAAATGTGAATAATAAAATATGAGTAATATAATAATAAAATAACAACTATGTACCTATCAATAATCATTTTAAATGTAAATAGATTAAATGCTCCAATCAAAAGACATAGGGTAGCTGAATGGATAAGAAAACAGGACCCATACATGTGCTATTTAAAAGAGACCCACTTCAGATCAAATGACACACAAAGATTGAAAGTAAAGGGATGAAAATAGATATTTCATGCAAATGGAAATGAACAAAAACTGGCGTAGCAATTCTTATATCAGACAAAATAGACTTTAAAACAAAGACTATAATAAGAGCCACAGAAGGGCATTAAATAATGATAAAGGGATCAATACAACAAGAGGACATAATCCTAGTAAACATATACACACCCAACACAAATGCACTTACATATATAAAGCAATTATTGACCAATATAAGGGGAGAAAACAACAATAAAACACTCATAGAAGGAGACTTTAACACCCCATTGACACTAATGGACAGATATTCCAGATAGAAAATGAGGAAGCAGTGGGCTTAAGTGACACACTAGACAAGATGAGCTTAATTAATATTTTCAGAGTGTTTCACTTCAAAGTAAGAGAATATACATTCTTATCAAGTGCACATGGAACATTTTGCAGGATAGACCACATGTAAGGACACAAAACAAGTCTCAATAAATTTAAATACTGAAATCATATCAAGCATCTTCTCCAACCACCATGATATGAAACTAGAAATTACAAAAAAAAAGAAAATACACAAACACATGAAGGCTAAATAACATGCTACTAAACAATGGATGGGTTAACAATGAGATAAAGAAAGTATGCAAAAGATACCTAGAGACAAATGAAAAAATAACACAATGACTCAAAATCTATGGGGCATAGTGAAAACAGTAACAAGAGAGAGAAATTAATAATATAGGCCTACCTTAGGAAACAAGAAAATTCTTAAATAAACAATTTAAACTTACACTTAAAAGAACTAGAAAAAGAACAATAAAAAAAAAAATCCAAAGAGAGTAGAGAAAGAAAATAATGAAGATCAGAGCAAAAATAAATGATATAGAATCTAGAAAACAATACAAAATATCAATGAAACCAAGAGCTGGTTCTTTGAAAGGATAAACAAAATTGATAAACCTTTAACCAGACTCACCAAGGAAAAAAGACAGAAAATTCAAATGAATAAAATCAAAAATGAAAAGGGAGAAGTAACTATGAACTCAGAAATAAAAAGGATTATAAGAAAATACTATGAGCAATTACATGCCAACAAATTGGATAATCTGGAAGAAATGATACATTCCTAAAAACACAATCTCCCAAGACCGAGTCAAAAAGAAACATGAAATTTGAACCTACTGATTACCACCAACAAAATCGAATCAATAATCAAAAAAATCTCCCAAAAAACAAAAGTCCTGGATGGCTTCGCAGGTGAATTTTACCAAACATTCAAAGAAGAATTAACACCTATTCTTCTCAAATTATTACAAAAAATTCTAGAGGAGAAAAGGCTCCCAATCTTATTTTATGAGGCCATTATTACCCTGAGTTCAAAACCAGACAAAGACAGTACAAACAACAACAACAACAAAAAAACTATAGGCCAATATCCTTTATGAACATCAATGCAAAAATCCTCAACAAAATATTAGCAAACTGAAATCAGCAATACATTAAAAATATTATACACCATGATCACGTTGGATTTCTTCTACCTGGATTCAATGTTGGTACAATATTCATAAATTGATTAATATGATACACCACATTAACAAATTGGAAGATATCATATGATCATATCAATCGATAAATATATTTCAACAAAATCTAGCATCGGTTTATGATTAAAATCTCTCAGCAAAGTGGGAATAAATGGAACATACTTCAACATAATAAAGACTATATATGACAAACCTACAACCAACATTATATTAAATGGGAAAGGCTGAAGTGTTTTCCTTATATCAGAAACAAGATAAGAGTGCTCAACTTCACCACTTCTATTCAATATTATATTGGAAGTTCTTGCTACAGCAATTAGAAAAGAAAGAAATGAAAGGCATCTGAAGTGTAACGGAAGAAGTAAATCTGTCATTATTTGCAGAAGACATGATACTATATATAGAGAACCCTAAAGATTCCACCACAAAACTGTTAGAACTGGTGAATGAATTCAGTAACAGGATATAAAATTAATATTCAGAAGTCAATTGCATTTTTATACACCAATAATGAACTATCAGAAAAAAAAATTAAGAAAATAATCCCATTTACAATAACAACGAAAACAATACAATACCTAGTAATCAAATTAACCAAGAAGGTCAAATACCTGCATTTGCAATATTATAAGTCATTGTAAAAAGAAATTGAAGAAGATATAAATAAATAGAGGGATATACCATGTTAATAGGTAGGAAGAATCAACATCGTAAAAATGGTCATACTATCTGAAGAAATTTATAGATTCAATGCAATCCCTATCAAAATACTAATGAGATTTTTGAGAACCACAGCAAATAATCCCAAAATTAATAAGAAACCATAAAAAATCTCAAATATCCAAGGCAATCTTGACAAAAAACAAAGTTGGAGGTATTACACTGCCTGATATCACTATACTACAAGGATACAGTAATTAAAACAGCATGCATTGTACTGGCATAAAAATAGACACATAAATCAATGGAACAGAATAGAAAGCCCAGAAATAAATTTATGCCTATATGGTCATTTAATCTATGCTAGGGGGCAAGACTATACAATGGGGTAAAATTGGACACCTCGAAAAATGGTGTTGGGAAAACTGGACAGATACATGCAAAAAATGATACGGGACCAACTTCTTACTCCATATCCAGGAATGAACTCAAAATGTATTAAAGACTCCTATGTAAGACTCAAATCCATAAAGCTTTTAGAAGAAAACATAGGGAGTTTGGAGAAACATGGCAGAATGAGAGACATCTCCAGATCTCTGTCCTTGAAACACCAATAAGCTGAACATTTAAAACTCAATATAAAACACCCAAACTGCACAATAGCATATCTGAACATGGGATCTGAGCATAAGAGCTACCACAGGTCAGAACACCGGGTGTTGGGCAGTAGATTGGGAGAAACAAAGAAACTGCCTCTCACAGCAGGAGCTCTCTGTAGGAAGATGGGGAGGGGAGAAGGTGCGGGGAGTTCCCTGAACAGCCATGCTTGGGAGAGCTTTGAGCTCCACGCCACTGGTGGCAGGTCCCAGTGCTTAGGGCAGAAAGCAGAGAAGTGGGGATGGCAGAGAAACAAGAATTCATTTTTACCAGCCACGGTTAGAAAACCGAGGCTGAGCTGCAGTCCCCATACCCCATGAAGAGGGTCCCACCCCCATTATCCTCCGAGACCGAGGAGTCTCAGGAGAATCTGAGCAAATGTTACCGAAATTATCACTAACACTGACAGGGATTGAGACAGGATAGCGAGTGTGATTAAACATCTATATAAACAAAGGCATTATTAAGGCTTTATATAAAGCAGGGATCCAAGAGGCTTAGACGCCACCTACCAGAAACCAAAAGAAAAATGCTTTCTTTGCAATAGGCTAAAAAGAGACTTTTATATAATAAATCTTTCTGGGACAAAAAGCAGAATATACTTCCAATAATGTCCAGGTAGAGAAATAGTCCATAAAAACCATGAATAAACAAGGCGACAAGGCATCTGAGAAAGAAAAAAAAAAAAAGGGAAAAATCTCCAGAAAATTATCTTACAGACACAGAAATATGCAACTTAAATGACAGAGAATTTAGGATAGTACTTCGGAAAAAAACTCAGTGAGATCCAAATGATTCATATCAACAATTTAAGGAATTGAAAAAAAAAAACAACTAAATGAGCAGAATGAGTTTTTTTTAGCAAGGAGATTGAAACACTCAAAAAGAACAGAATAGATATTCTGGAGATTAAAAACACACTACAACAGCTGAAAAATGAAATAGCAAGCTTGGGAAATAGAGTCGACCAAATGGAGGAAAGGATCATCGATACTGAAAACAGAAATCTAGAAATAAATCAGAAGGAAGAAGGGAGAAACTGAAGAATGAAAAATAATGAAAGAGAAATACAAGAACAAGCTGATACTATGGAGAGGAAACATAAGAATAATGGGCATTCTCAAAGGGAAGGAAAAGGAGCAGAGATTAGAAAGCAGTTCTGACAAATAGTTGATGAGAATTTCCCAAATCTAAGGAATGAGCTGCAGCTTGGAATTCAAGAAGTCAAAAGAACGCCCAATTACATAACCCAAAGGCCTTCTCCAAGATACATTGTATTAAAATTATTAAAAATCAATGACAAAGACAGAATTCTCAGGGCAGCTAGGGAAAAGAAAATTGTAACCTATAAAGGAAAACCTATTAGATTATCATCAGACTTCTCAGCACAGACCTTACAAGCCAGAAAGGAGTGGAATCAAATATTCACACTATTAAATGAAAGGAATTACCAGCCTAGAATAATGTATCCAGGACATACAAAAATTGAGGGAATTCTTCACTACAAGGCCTGCATTACAGGAAATACTGAAAGAGGTCAGCTCACCTAAAACAGAATGACGGACAAGAAATACATAATTAGGAGTAAGGTGACTAGCAGGCAAATAGAAACAGAGGAGTGCAAACCTTACTAAAATCAGTGCATTATAAGCTTAAAAAATAAGAGATTTGCTATAGTATGCATAATAATGAACATAAATAGGGACAAACTGAGACAACAGTGATTGAAAATGGGAGGATTCAAAGATCAAAATTTGCAAAGGAGAATAGAGATAAGGCGAATACAGAAGAAAATGGACAATTGTGTATATATATAGCTATCTTTTACATATTCGTAATGGTAACCACACATCAAAGATTCAGAACTGAAACACATAACATAAAACAAGAAGGACCAGAAGAAAATCCACAAAAGCCAACTAAAATAAAGAAAACAGAAACGCAAGGACACGGAAGAAATGGAAACACTGAACTATCAGAAAGCAAAAGATAAAATGGCTATAAGAAGACCTCATATTTCAAGAATCGCCCTAAATGTAAATGGACTGAACTCACCAATAAAAAGGCACAGAGTTGCAGATTGGATCAAAAAAGAAAACCCAACCATTTGCTGCCTCCAGAAGACACATCTCAATTTCAAAGACAAATATAGACTCAAAGTGAAAGGGTGGAAAATGATACTTCAAGCAAATGGCATTCAGAGAAAAGTGGGAGTAGCGGTACTAATATTGAACAAAATAGACTGCAAAATAAAAAAGGTAGGAACGAAAAAAATAGCGTAGATGATAGAGGCTCTGTTCATCTCTCTGGCGACCAAATCAAAGTTGTGATGGAAACAAGAAGCAAGCAGCAAGGAAAAATTGCCTGAGATCTAGATGAATAAGCTAAACAAATATGGAGAAATACAACGAATCCCCCTGCAATGACAGAAGGTAGGACAGGTCAAGTACGCAGGGATGTTCGGTCTCGAGCCACTGAGATGGAGGTTGCAGCAGTGGCAGTGGCAGTGGCAGAAGCCTCCTAAAGAGGCTGCAACCATGAGCAGATATTCCTGGTGACAGACCTACTCACTCTGAGCACCAGCGCTGATTCGGCTGCGCACAGGGGTCACCAGGAACTTATAGGGAGACGATGTCAAAGGGAGGGTTGTGGCGAGATCCGCTGTGTACAGAAGTGCCGGCAGTATCCGTTGTTCTGTTGAGCCATCTCCCATACCAGCTCCTCAGACACAGCGCCCCATCACTGTGATGTAATCAAACTGGATAATAGAGGTCGCTCGATCCAGAAGATTCCCTGAAACACCGCCTCCCTCAACTCAATGCCCCAACCAAGCCACATCCAAGTGTATGCTCAGCGAGTCAGGTGCTCCTTGCTGAGCAGTGCCTAGACTCACATTGGAGGCAGCTGGCCTTGGTTTTTGGTGTGGCCTTTTGAGGCAACTATAAGCACAGCATCTGTGGATTGCTTGCTGAATCTTGACAGGTGGCCCTGGAGGGGCAGAGGCTTGGGCTAAATTTGGCCTGCAGCTGAATTCTTCTCAGGTGTGTCACTGGACAGACACCTACTTTACAAATCCACAGTAATAAGAACAGGAAACTTAGGAGTTTTGCTTAGTACATAGAAACAGACATGGAAAAACAGCCAAAATGGGAAAATAAAGAAGCAGAAGCCATATAAGAGAACAGAACTAAGATCAAGATATAATGGAGTCAAGTAACATAACAGATGCAGAGTTCAAAACACTGGTTATAAAGATGTTCAATGAACTTTTTTGAAGTGTGGATAAATTCAGTGAGAACTTCAACAAAAAGATAAAAAACATAAAAATAGAAATGGAAATTATA
Organism: Pteropus vampyrus; assembly: GCF_000151845.1. Taxonomy (NCBI): domain Eukaryota; kingdom Metazoa; phylum Chordata; class Mammalia; order Chiroptera; family Pteropodidae; genus Pteropus; species Pteropus vampyrus. Next base: position 1,937,228 of record NW_011889347.1, read on the forward strand.
AAAGGGAACCAGTCTGAAACAAAGAACGCATTATCTGAGATGAGAAGGATATTAAATGGAATAAACAAAGGAATAAACAAAGTGAATAAAGAAAAGGATCAAATGCCCTATCTAGAGGACGGGAAAGCCAAGGACATGCAATCAAAATCGCGTGAGATAAGATGCCAAGACTATAAAAATAATTTAAAGATCATATGGGACACATTTATGGGTCCAAATATCCATCTGGTTGACTTAACTGAAGAAAATCAGAGTGTTAAACAACTGTTTGAAGAAATAATAATGGAAAACTTTCTTAACCTGGTGAAGGAAAGGGACAGAAAACCCCAGGAAGCTCAGAGAATTCCAAACATCAAGGATCCAAAGAGCTCCCCGCCAAGACACATCATAATTAAAATGTCAAAGTTTGAATACAAAGAAAGAATATTAAAAGCAGCAAGAGAAAAACAGATAATTATATATAAGGGAACATCCATAAGACAGGCAGCTAATATCTCAAAGAACGATGCAGGAAAGAAGGACTTGGCAAAAAATATTCCACAGCATGCAGATCCATATATCTACAACCAAAGATACTTTATTCAACAAACCTATCATTTAGAGTTGAAGGACAGATAAAGAGCTTCCCAGACAAAAAGAAGCTAAAGGAATTTATCACCACCAAGCTAGTATTACAGGAAATGTTCGAGGGACTTCTTTAAGAAGAAAAAAATACAAAAGATTCACTTCAGATTAAAAGACACACAGAGACTAAATGAAAGTGGATGGAAAAAAAGATATTGCTTTGATGGACCTAGAAGGTATTTAAGTCAGAGGAAGATAAACACTATATGATTTCACTTATATTTGGAATCTAAGGAATAATAATAACAAACTAATCAAAAACAGACTCACAAATAGAGTGAACATTTTGGTGACAGACAGATGGGAGGTGGGTTTGGGGGACTGAGAGAATGGGGTAAAGGGTAAAGAAGTACATATTAGTAGCTGATGTATGGACACACAGATGGGGAGCACGGCATAGGGAATGCAGTTAGCATTAATGTGTTGGCTAGGTGGAGGGACAGGGGAGAGAGGGAGCAATTGTGGGAATCGTTTTATGAATTATATAGATGTCTAACAAATGGAAGAAATGGACCAGTACTTAGAAAAACACAACCTTCCTAGACTGAATCAAGAGGAACTGGGAAATCTAGAGGCCGATCAGCAGTATGAAAATTGAAACAATCATCAAAAACTTACCAAAAAGTAGAAGTCCAGGACAAGATGGCTTCATCAGTGAATTCTACCAAACATTCAAAGAAGATTTAGTACCTATTCTCCTCAAACTCTTCAAAAAATTAAAGAGGAGGCAATACTGCCCAACTCATTTTATGAGTCCAATATTACTCAGATACCAAAACCTGGTAAAGATAACACAAAAAAGGCAAACTACAAGCCAATATCTCTGATGAACACAGATGCAAAAATCTTAAATAAAAGACTAGCGAACCAAATACAGCAACATATTAAAAAGATTATACACCATGATCAGGTGGGCTTCAGCCCAGGGGCACTGGGATGGTTCGACATAAGTAAATCGATTAATGTGATACACCACATAAACAAATTAAAAAATAAGAATCATATGATCATATCAATAGATTCAGAAAAAGCCTTCGACAAGATAAAGCATCCATTAATGATCAAAACACTTTTCAAAATCGGTATAGAAGGAAAGTACCTTAACATAATAAAGGCCATACAAGACAAAGCCTCAGCCAACATTATACTGAATGGTGAAAAACTAAAAACCTTCCATCTAAGATCAGGAACAAGGCAAGTTTGCCCACTATCATCACTGTTATTCAATATAACTTTGGAGGTCCTAGAGATTGCAGTCAGGCACGAGAAAGATATAAAAGTCATCCAAATAGGAAACGAAGAAGACAAACTGTGGCTATTTGCAGATGACATGATTCTCTATAGAGAAAACCCTAAAGACTCTGCAAGAATATTACTAAAAACAATAAGTGAATACAGTAAAGTTTCTGGATACAAAATCAACGTTCAAAAATCCATAGCGTTCATGTACTGTAATAATGAAATATCAAAAAAAGAAGTAGAAAAAATAATTCCTTTTGCAATTGCAACAAAAAGAATAAAATACCTAGGAATAAATTTAATGAAACATGTGAAGGATGTATAAATGAAAACTATATGATTCTACTAAAAGAAATCGAAGAAGATACAAAGAAATGGAAAGATATTCTGTGTTCTTGGATTGGAAGAATGAACATCGTTAAAATGACCTTATTACCTAAAACATTATACAGATTTAATACAATCCCCACCAAAATCTCATAGGCATTTTTTAAAAGAAATAGAACAAAAATGGATCAAATATGTATGGAAGCACAAAAGACCCTGAACTAGCAGGGCCATCCTGAGAAAAAAGAACAAGGCTGGAGGCATCACTCTCTCTGACTTCAAATTATACCACAAATCGACAGTAATCAAAACATCAAAACAGCATGGTTTTGGTAGAAATACAGATACACGGACCAATGTAACAGAATGGAGAGTCCAGAAGAAAACCCATATTCATGTAGGCAAATAATTTTTGACAAAATTGCCAAAAACATACAGTGGAGAAAAGAAAGCCTCTTCAATAAATGGTGCTAGGAAAGCTGGATGGCCACCTGCAAAAGAATGAAACTAGACTGTTGTCTATCACCACATACCAAAATTAACTCAAAATGGATTAAGGACCTAAATATAAGACTTGATACAATAAAACGCATAGAAGAAAACATAGAAACTAAACTTATGGTACTTGGACTTAAAGAGAATTTTATGAATTTGACCTCAAAGGCAAGGGAAGTAAAAGCTAAAATAAACAAATGGGACTACATCAAACTAAAAGGCTTCTGCTCTGCAAAAGAAATTGTCGACAAGGTAAAGAGACATCCACCCAAATAGGAAAATATATTTTCAAGGAATGCCTTCAATAAGGGCCTAATATCCAAAATATACAAAGAACTCTTATGACTCAATAACGTAAACAAACAAACAATCCAATGAAAAAATGGTCAGAGGACATACAAATGGCCAATAAATATATGAAAAGATGCTCAACATCGCTAGCTATTAGGGAAATGCAAATCAAAACCACAATGAGATACCATCTCACACCTGTTTGAATAGCTATAATCAACAGCACAAGTAATAACAAATGCTGGAGAGGATGTGGACCAAAAGGAACTCTCATACACTGCTGGTGGGACTGCAAATTGGTACAGCCACTGTGGAAAACAGTATGGAGGTTCCTCAAAAACTACAAATTGACTAACCGTATGATCCAGCAATCTCTCTACTGGGTATTTACCCCAAAGTCTTGAAAACTTATATCTGAAAAGATATTTGCATACGGAAGTTCATAGCAGCATTATTCACAGTGACCAGGACATGGAAGCAACCGAAGTGTCCTACGATAGATGATTGGCTAAAGAAGCCGTGGTATGTATGTATGTGTATGTGTGTGGTATGTATGTGTGTGTGTGTACATACAATGGAGTATTATTCAGCCTTAAGAGATGAAATGCTGCCATTTGTAACAATATGGATGGACCTCGAGATAATCATGCTAAGTGAAATAGCTAGATGAAAAAAGTTGAAAATCACATGATATCACTTACATGTGGGATATAAACCTAAAAGCAACAAATGAACAGGACAAACAGAGACTCATAGTCATGGACAATAGACTAGTGGTATTAGAGGTTAGGGGAGAAGTGGGAGAGGGGAGGTAGATGGGGTAAAGGGCGTCAAATATGTGGTGACACAGAGAAATCTAACTATGGGAAGTGAACACACAGTGTATATATATATATATATATATATATATATATATGTCTTTATGTTAAAATGTACAACTGAAACTTATTTGATTTCATTAACCAATGTCAATTTAAAAAGTAAATAAATAAATAAATTTAAGTTAATTAATTAATTAATTTTTTAAAAAAAGAATACATAGGCAGTAATCTCTGATTTTGTTACTATCAATTTCTATTTGGGTGTAACTCCTTGGGAAAGGGAAACAAAGAAAAAATAAACAAATGGGAGTATATCAGACTAAAATGATTTTGTACAGCAAAGAAAACTATCAACAAAATGAAAAGACAAGCTACTGAATGGGAGAAGATATTTGTCTTTGATATATTTGACAAGGTTTAATATCCACATTTTATGACGTACTCATACAACTCAACAACTAAAAAACAAACAATCCAATTAAAAAATGGGCAGAAGACTTGAACAGGTATTTCTCCAAAGAGGACATACAGATGGCCAATAGACATATGAAAATATGCTCAAGATCACTAATTATCAGAGAAATGTCAATTAAAACCACAATGAGATATCATCTCACTCCTGTCAGAATTGCTATTATCAATAAATCGAAGAACAAGTGTTGGTGAGGATGTGGAGAAAAGGGAACTCATAGACTGTTTGCGGGATTGCAAACTGGCACAGCTACTATGGAAAACATTCTGGAGGTTTCTCATAAAATTAAAAATGGGTATTCCTTTTGACCCAGCAATTGTACTTCTGGGTACTTAGTCAAAGGAAACCAAAATAATAATTTGTAAAGATCTATGCACCCCCATGTTCATGGCGGCACAATTTACAATAGCCAAGATATGGAAGCAACCTAAATGCTCATCTACAGACAGTTGAGTAAAGATGTTGTAGTTCATATATACAAGGGTATATTACTAGGCAATTAAAAAAATAAAATCCTACCATTTGCAATGACATGGATGGACCTAGAGGGTTTTATGCTGAGTGAAATAAGTCAGACAGAGAAAGATAAATACCATATGATTTCACTAATATGTGGAATCTAAGGAACAGAAAGAACAAACTAATCAAAAACAGACTCACAAATATAGATGACAATCTGGCAATGGCCAGCGGAAAGGAGAGTCAGGGGACTGGGAGAAAATGGTTAAATGTTAAAGAAGTACAAATTAGGAGTTGATAGATGGTCACTGGGATGGGGAGAATGGCATAGGGAATGCAATTAGCATTAATGTGATGACTAGGTGGAGAGCCAGAAGAGAGAAAGAGCAATGAGGGGAATCATTTAATAAACTATATAAATGTGTAACCAATGTACTGTATACTTGAAACTAATAAAATAAAATGTAAAAACAAGAAGTCATAGTATATATGTATATACTTACATACATACATACATACTTACATACATACATACATACAATGGAATATTACTTAGCCATTAAAAAATGAAATCTTACCATTTTCAATGACATGGTTGGACTTAGAGGGTTTTATGCTGAGCGAAATGAGAAATAGAGAAAGGTAAATACCATATGATTTCCTTTGGTATCATAGGAAATCATATGGTATTTACCTTTCTCTATTATACGCTGAATCTAAGGAACTAAAGAAATGTACAAACTAAACAGAAACAGACTCACTGATACAGAAAACAAACTGATGATTGCCAGAGGGGAGTGAGGTTGGGGAGCTGGGTGAAAAAGGTGAAGGGATAAAGAAGTACAAATTAGTGATTACAGAACAGTCCCAGGGATTTCGAGTATAGCATAGAGTATACAGTCAATATTATTGTTATGGTTGTGTGTAGTATCGGATGAGTGCTAGGGGAATTGGGGGCATCTATTCATGGATTGTATAAATGCATAACTTTTAAAATTTAAAATAAAATTTAAAAAAGAAAATAATAATTAAAATGATGATATTGAATATCAATGATAATTGAGAAATAAAAAAACAACAACATAAAGACATAGTCTTAAAAAGTATAGTTTACAGACCCAAATCACAAAACTATTTGTTACTGAGAGATAGAGGTGACATAAATTTAGAAATTGAGATGAACATTTATAAACAGAGCAATTTCACATTGCCATGAAACTTTTGTTTTACAAAAGTATTAGTCTACAAAAATTTGACAGTGTAAAAAATCTAGAAGCACTAGAATCTTCTCCCTCTTCTCCTCCTCCATCTCCTTTGTCTTCTTTAACATAAAATCTTAAGCAAGATTCTGTATGATGAATAAAATTTTTAGCCAATGCAATCAGGATCTCATATTGGTTAGTTAATATAAGAACTCATTTAAAGGAAAGAATCATTAAACACACATGTATACACTTAACACTTTACTTTTCAGAATACTCTATTTTGACTTATTCCATGTAGAAATATATATCTTAGCTAATTTTTTTTAAATTAAGTTTATTTGGGTAACAGTTGTCAATACAATTATATAATTTTCATGTGTACATTATAATTTGATTTCTGTATATTCTATTGTGTGTTTATCACCCAAAGTCAGGTTTCCTTCAGCCACCATATATTTGATCTCCTTTACCCCATCTACCTCCTCCCTCCTCCCCCAAACCCTACCCTCTGGTAACCACTAGTCTATAGTCCATGTCTCAGAGTCTCTGCTTGTTTGTCCTGTTCATTTGTTGCTTTTAGATTTATATCCCATATATAAGTGATATCATGTGATTTTCAACTTTTTCTGTCTGCCTTATTTTGCTTAGCATGATTATTTCAAGGTCCATCAATGTAGTTGCAAATGGCAGTATTTCATCTCTACTTATGGCTGAGTAATATTCCATTGTGTATATGCAACACAGCTTCTTTGCCAATCATCTATTGTAGCATACTTCGGTTGCTTCTATGTCCTGGCCACTGTGAATAATGCTGCTATGAACATCGGTATGCAAGTATCTTTTTGGATATGAGTTTTCAAGTCTTTGGGATAAATACCCAGTAGAGGGATTGCTGAATCATATAGTAGGTCAATTCGTAGTTTTTTGAGGAATCTCCATACTGTTTTCCATAATGGCAGTCCTACCAGCAGTGTATGAGGGTTCCTATTTCTCCACATGCTCTCCAGCATTTGTTATTACTAGTCCTTTTGATTATAGCTATTCTAACATGTATGAGATGGTATCTCATCATGGTTTTGATTTGCATTTCTCTAATAGCTAGAAAAGTTGAGCATCTTTTCATATATTTGTTGGCCATTTGTATGTCCTATAGGAAGAAGTGTCTGTTCAGGTCCTCTGCCCATTTTTTGTATTGGATCATTTGGTTTTTTGTTGTTCTTATTGAGTCATATGAGTTCTCTGTATATTTTGAATATTAGACCCTTACCAGATACATTCCTTGCAAATATATTTTCCCATTTGGATGAATGTCTCTTTACCTTGTTGATGGCTTCTGTTGCTGAGCAGAAGCTTTTTAGTTTGATGTAGTCTCATTCATTTATTTTAATTTGTACTCCCCTTGCATTTGAGGTCAAATTCATAAAATCTTCTTTAATATCAAGGACCTTGAATTTTATTCCTATGTTTTCTTTTATGCATTTTATTGTTCAGTTCTTATATTCAGATCCTGAATCCATTTTGAGTTAATTTCGGTGTGTGATGATAGACAGCGGTCTACTTTCATTCGTTTGCTGGTGGCTTTCCAGTTTTCCCAGCACCATTTATTGAAGAGGCTTTCCTTTCTCCACTGTATGGTTTTGGCACTTTTGTCAAAATTCTTTGTCCCTATAAATATGGGTTACTTCTGGACTCACTATTCTGTTCCACTGATCCGTGTGTCTGTTTTGCTGCCAATACCATGCTGTTTTGATTATTGTCGCTTTGTAGTATAATTTGAAGTCAGGGAGAGTGATGCCTCCAGCCTCGTTCTTTTTTCTCAGGATGGCTTTGGCAATTCAGGGTCTTTTGTGCTTCCATACAAATCTGATCATTTTTTGTTCTATTTCTTTAAAAAATGCCTATAGGATTTTGATGGGGATTGCATTAAATGTGTACAAGGATTTAAGTAATATGTTCATTTTAACTATGTTGTTCCTTTCAATCCAAGAACATGAAATACCTTTCCATTTCTTTCTATCTTCTTCGATTTCTTTTAATAGGGTCTTACAGTTTTCATTATATAGGTTCCTCACATGTTTTGTTAGATTTATTCCTAGGTATTTTGTTCTTTTTGTTGCAATTGCAAAATGAATTATTTTTTCTACTTCGTTTTCTGACGTTTCATTATTAGAGTATAGGAACGCTATGGATTTTTAATGTTGATTTTGTATCAAGAGACTTTACTGCATTTCTTTATTGTTTCTAGCAGTGTTCTTGTGGAGTCTTTGGGGTTTTCTATATAGAGAATCATGTCATACACAAATAGTGACAGTTTGACTTCTTTGTTTCCTATTTGGATGTCTTTTATATCTTTCTCTTGCCTGATTACATTCTCTTGGACCTCCAAAGTTATATTGAATAACAGTGATGATAGTGGACAGCTTTGTCTTGTTCCTGATCTTAGATGGAAGGTTTTTAGTTTTTCACCATTCAGTATAATGTTAACTGAGGGTTTGTCTTGTATGGCCTTTATTATGTTAAGGTACTTTCCTTCTATACCGATTTTGAAAAGTGTTTTGATCATTAATGGATGCTTTATCTTGTTGAAGGCTTTTTCTGAATCTATTGATATGATCATATGATTCTTATTTTTTAATTTGTTTATGTGGTGTATCACATTAATCGATTTACTTATGTTGAACCATCCCAGTGCCCCTGGGATGAAGCCCACCTGATCGTGGTGTATAATCTTTTTAATATGTTGCTGTATTTGGTTCGCTAGTCTCTTATTTAAGATTTTTGCATCTGTGTTCATCAGAGATATTGGCTTGTAGTTTGCCTTTTTTGTGTTATCTTTACCAGGTTTTGGTATCAGAGTAATACTGCACTCATAAAATGAATTGAGCAGTACTGCCTCCTGTTTGATTTTTTCAAGGAATTTGAAGAGAAGAGGTATTAAATCTTCTTTGAATGCTTGGTACAATTCACTGGTGACATCTGGTTCTGGATTTTACTTTTTCGTAGGTTTTTGATGATTGTTTCCATTTTCATACTGCTGATCGGTCTATTTAGGTTTTCCAGATCTTCTTGATTCAATCTAGGAAGATTATATTTTTCTAAGTATTGGTCCATTGCTTCTAGGTTATTATATTTGGTGTTATATACTTTTTCATAGTATTCTTGTATGATTTTTTGTATTTCTGCGATGTCAATCGTAATTTCCCCTCTTTCATCCCTGATTTTGTTTATTTGTATCTTTTCTCTTTATTCTTTAGTGAGTCTAGACAGGAATTTGTCAATTTTATTAAAGTTCTCAAAGAACTGGCTCTTTGTTGCATTTATTTTTTATTTTTTTTGTTTTCAATTTCATTTATTTCTGCTTTACTTTTGATTATTTCTTACTTCTGCTGACTTTAGGCTTCATTTATTCTTCCTTTCCTAGTTTTCTAAGATGAAGTGTTAAGTTGTTTAATTTGGCTCATTCTTGTTTTTAGAGATAGACCTGTAATGATATGAACTTTCCTCTTATAACCACTTTTGCCATGTCCCAAAATTTTTGATATGTTTTACTATCATTATCATTTGTTTCTATGTGTCTCTTGATCTCTCTTTTTGTTTCTTCTCTGACCCAGTTATTCTTCAATACAATGTTGTTTAAACTTCATGTATTTAAGCTCTTTCGGATTTCTTTTTGCAATGGATCTCTTGTTTCAGAGCGTTATGATCAGAGAATATGGTTGGTAGAATTTCAACCTTCTTATATTTGTCGAGGCTATTTCTGTGTCCCAGTGTGTGGTCAATCCTTGAGAATGTTCCATGTGCACTAGGGAAGAATGTATAAGTAACTGTTTTGGGCTGGAAGACTCTGTAAATGTCAGTTATGTCTGGTTGTTTTAATGTGTCATTTAAGGATGTTATTTCCTTATTGATTTTCTGTTTGGATGAACTGTCCATATCCAACAGTGGGGTATTTAGGTCCCCTACTAAGATAGTGTTTGGATCTGTTTCTTCCTTTAGTTCTGTTAGTAATTGCTTTATATATTTTGAGGCTCTGTGTTTGGGAGCATTTATATTAATAAGTGTTATGTCTTCTTGGTGCATGATTCTCTTTATCATTATGAGGTGTCCCTCAGTATCTTCCTTTACCTTTTTTATTTTGAAGTCCATTTCATCTGATATCAGTTCTGCTACTCTCAATTTCCTCTCAATGTCATTTGCTTGAAATATCATTTTCCAACCTTTCACTTTGAGTCTATATTTATCTATGGAGCTAAGATGTGTCTCCTGGAGGCAGCATATGGTTAGGTTTTGTTTATTTATCTATTCTGCAACTCTTTGCCTTTTTATTGGTGAGTTCAGCACATTTACATTTAGGTTGATTCTTGAAATATGAGGTCTTCTTATAGCCATTTTAACTTTGGTTTTCTTGGTGCTTGGTGTTTCCATTTCTTCCTTATCATTGTGTTTCTGTTTTCTTTATTTTGGTTGGCTTTTGTGGGTTTTCCCTCTGGTTTTTCTTGTTTTATGTTATATATTTCAGTTCTAAATCATTGGTGTGTGGTTACCATTATGATTACGTAAAGGATAGTTATGAGCACACACAAACACACACACACACACACACACACACACACACACACACACACACTGGTCTATTTTCTTCTGCACGTGCCTTATCTCCATTTCCATTTGTGAGTTTGGATCTTTGAATCCTCCCCTTTTCCATCATTGTTATCTCAATTTGTCCCTATGTATGCTGAACATTCATTACTATCTTACTATAGCAATTCTCTTCTTATTCTTTAAGCTTATAATGTCCTGTTATAGTAAGGATTGTACTGCTCTGCTTCTATTTGCCTGATAGCCCTTCACAGTGGTCAAAGAAATCTGTGCTAACAGTATCACAGAGTTCAATTAATTTAAACATGCCTCTAAAAATGACATTTTATGTTGTTATTTTAAATAGAAAATTAATACTCTTGATTTGAAATCTCACAGGTTAATCAGAGAAAGCACACCTTAGACTCTAGTGTCTAGAAGTCCTGGATCAAAGTTGTTCATGAGAATTCCATATGCTGGTACCAGAACCCCATACTGGACCTACTTTCAGAATCTCTGTGGGTCCTCATCACATTATTTTCATTTATTTGGAGAACAATGAACTTTATCGGAGTATAATTTTCATCCAAAATTCACTCAATTAAGTGTACAGTTGAATGAGTAGAGACAAATGTATATACTTGCATAACTGCCGCCCAACAATTAAAATATGGAACATTTACAACATATTAGAAATTTCCCTCCTGCCTCATCTCAGTCAATCTATCCCATCATTGGCACCAGACAAATACTGTCTTAGAATTTTACATAAGTGAATTCACACAGTACCTAGAACATTTTTTTAAAGTTCACACAAGTGATTCGTATGGAAAGTCAATGTTGGGAACCACTGGTATAGAGGTTTTCATAAAGGACAAAGTCAAAGATGTCCAGCATGAGCTGAATATAAGCCAAAGGTTTTGGATTCTAGAAGCATATGTTTACTTAAATTATGATATGAAAAATGATCTTTATAAAATCCTGTGCCATGCAAAATTATTGAATAAAATGTAAATTTATATTTAACTTTAAACTTAATAGAACTAAATTTATATTAAATTTATATTAATAGAATCTGAAAATCTATTGTGTCAAATATTACATAGTTAAATGACACATCTATTTCTCAGATTCTTTTTCAAATGCAACCCTGCTCTTAACTTTAAAAAACATTCTGCCTCAATAGGAAGTCATCCAGGTACCAAATACATTTAGCAGTATATGACTAGAGCTTGGTAGGGGAATGAAGTCTGTGGTTGAGGATACATTTTAATAGACTAAGTTATGAGCACCATAATAGAACTTGCTGGCATGAGGTGAATCAGTATGTGTGTACACAAGACCAATTACCCATTGTCATGGAGCAATGGTCTGCACTCTGCCACTGTCTTCATGGGTATCTTTGCATCTTTGTTCTCAAGGTTCCCCATTTACAAATGTCATTAAACAAGATTCTTTCAAAGGTCGATTTTGACTTCAACATTCCATGAGTCTCTTTTAATGAATTCCTTGAAAAAATTATGCCTATCACCAATGCTTAACATTAGTTTATAATAGTTGCAAGAGGAAACTTTAAAAATCTCATTGGAACAGTTTGTGAGTTCAGATTATCCTACCTCCTAGGGTGACCTATGATAGGGATAAGACTTCAATGTGGGTTCTTTATTCTTGGAGCTAAATGTGTTCTTTGAACATTATGTTGTATATTATTTTTAATATTACTTTGTGAGTTTACAGAAATCCTATCAAAATGCCAAACTTTATTTGAAGAAATTATATTGTCAGTTTCCCTAGCTTTTTACTATGCAAGAAAGGAAAGATCTACAGAATTAAATTAGTTCAAAGTTTTGAACATGTATAAGCAAGAGCATTTTTCTCTCTTCCCCCTTTATGAACTACTCACATAGGCATTTTAAATCTAAATCTAGGTTAACTTAATAAAGATCTTCCCAGAGTATCCATAAATTTACTGGGTCACGAAATTCACATACAAAAGAAAGCCAATGTAACCCACAAAATTGTATCACTATTTAGACAGTGTTCTCAGAGATGTGTGTTCAGGGCAAAATAAAGAGCTAATCTAGAGAATGTGCTAGCTTAACTAAAGAAAAAAAAACTTGTATATGCTTAAATCACAATGCAAAAAGTACATATTAATTATGGTGGTATTAAAATTATTGCTTATATCCATACTGATAAGAATCACTCACGATCCACTTAAAACCAAAAAGAATGCCTGGTGGAATGTATTCCAAAGAATGCTTTGTGGCAAATCAAAAGAATATAGTCCAGAATTGATTTATCATATGATCCAGCAATCTCTCTACTGGATATTTACCCCAAAGACTTGAAATCCCATATCCAAAAAGATATTTGCACACCGATGTTCATAGCAGTATTATTTACAGTGGCCAGGATATGGAAGCAACTAAAGTGCCCAATGAGAGATGATTAGCTAAAGAAGCTGTGGTACATATATACAATGGAATATTAAGCCATAAGAAGAGATGAAATACTGCCATTTGTGACAACATAGATGGACCTCGGGATAATCATGCTAAGCGAAATAAGCCAGACAGAAAATGTTGAAAACCACATGATATCACTCATATGTGGGATATAAACCTAAAGCAACAAACAGGACAAACAAACAGAGACTCATGGACATGGACTATAGACTAGTGGTCACCAGAGGGCGGCAAGGAAGGGGAGGTACATGGGGTAAAAGGGATCCAATATGTGGCGAAAGAAAAAAATATCTAACTATGGATATGAACAGAGATTGCAAGCTAACAAGGTCCTTGCAATCTGTGAGGCCAGGCAAGGGTTGCCTCACCTCAACGAACCCTGCGGTGTTTCTCCGAGACAGAGAAGTACACTTACAGCCGCGAACAGACAGAATGGCAAAAGTTCATAATAGAATGTGGGTTAGGTGATTGTGCCAAAGATGATCTTATCTTAGCTAGCTCTTTTATAAAAACAGCTTGCGAAAATAAAACTGCATCACTACTCTATCATCAGTGGATAGTGGTCCTCCTAATCCCATCTTTGTCTTTCTCTTTCTTTTCAGCATCTACACTGTTCCCACTCAGGTATCAAGCAGGCTGCACTGGATGCGACAGGTGGAGCTCGAACAGGGACCTGAGTACGGGAAGACTCAAAACAGGTAAGTGAGGAGACTTTCTCAAGTAAGTATACACATAGGGTAGAGGGAGAGTTTAGAGACTAGTCTATGAGTTTATGATAGGTGCACTTAAAAATTGAGAAAATTAGACTAGTACAGTCAGGAGTAAAGGTCCAAGGGCCGCAATATTTTTGTACAAATGCTTAAAGTAAAGCTTAAGGCTCGGAGATGTGGTATGTGCACTCATTGAATTCAGCAAGTTTTAGATTTTGTTCAAGAAACTTGTTCTTGATTTCCAGAGGAAGGCACAGTAAATTCAGAGACTTGGGAGAAGGTGGAGGTACGCTTGAGTGACCGCTTTTCAGCTGAAGGGCCAAAGGACTTTCCTATTCCTACCTTTGCTTTATGGGGTTTTGTAAGGGACACATTAGATCCTACTCTTTCAGCTAGTTGTCTCCCTGCTGCTTCCGTACCAGGAGAGATGGCACAGATGTTAAAATGCACAATGGAGGAGTATGAAGCACTGGAGAAGTCAGGGAGGGAGCCTACTGCTCCTAGGTTGGAGGACCCCTTCCTCCAGAGTATGAGCAGGAATTAGAAAGAGAGGCCAGGAAATATCATCATCCAGAATATTCAGATGAGGAAAAGTCCGAAAGTGAAGGGGAGGACTCTGCAAAAAGATTAGTTATATCGCACTAGCTAAACTTTCAAGCGACGCTCCTCCTGCTCATTTAACTCAACCGCCTAACTTGATATCTAAGAATCACCATTCTGGAGTGTTGTATTCCCTGGTGCAAAAAGGAATCCAGAAAGCTAGAAAAAGAGGGGAAGATATGGGAGGTTTTCAGGTTTTCTCCCATAACAGAAAGACTTAACAATCAGGGACAGATTGTCCGAGAGCATTCAGCCGTTCCTTTTAAGGCATTGAAGGATTTAAAACAGGCCTGTGCAACCTATGGTCCTACTGCTCCTTTTACTTTGGCATTGCTGGAAGGACTATAATGTGAAATTCTGCTGCCCTATGACTGGAAAACAATTGCTAAGGCTTGTTTGTCGGGGTGGGGGGAGATTATCTATTACGGAAAAGTGAATGGTATGATCTCAGTGAACAGCAAGCCAGGTGTAACTCAGCTAATGTTATTTCTATTACAGTAGAAATGTTAACTGGAGAAGGACAGCATCTAGATCAGTCATGGGCATATCAACAAATGAACATTTGTGCTATGAAGACTTTGCGCAGTTTGCCTACAGCAGGAGCCAGGTCTGAGGAACTCAGCAGCGTGCGGCACAGGCCGAACGAGTTATACCAGGACTTTGTTTCCCATCTCTTACAGGCAGTGTCTAGAACAGTGTCTGATGCTGAGGCAGGAGAAATAATAGTAAAACAGCTTGCTCATGAGAATGCCAATAAACTCTGCCAAACAGCACTTAGACTGCATAGGAAGACGGGTAAGCTATCTGATTTTATTAGAATATGTGCTGATATTGGGCCGGCTTATGTACAGGGAGCTGATTTAGCTGCTGCATTAACTCAATCCTTAGGAAACTTAAAGGGCCTACAGGGCAAAGGAGGAAAAGGTGGAAGAACTTGTTTTTGCTGTGGCGGAGTTGGACTCTTTGCCAGGGAATGTCCTACCAGAAGCTTGGCTGAGGGCCAAGGAGGCCATCCCACCCCTTGGGGTAGTGAGGTGGACAAACCTAGGGTGCCTGGAATTTGCCCTACATGTCAGCGAGGAAGGCATTGGGTTAATGAATGTAAATCACATCGTGACGCCCAGGGCAATTTGCTGCAGGGAAACTGGCCGTGGGGCTGGCCCCGGCCTCGTCAAATAATGGAGACTCTTATTACCAACCCATCAGTAGTTCTTTCCCCCAATGTGGAACGGCTACCCCAGAAAGAGCTGCAATCTGCTATCCTGTCTCCAGGGGACCAGATAAACCCACCGTTCAACAACTCTGCTGCGCTAAGCCAGGAAGTGTAGGACTGGACCTGAGGTCCCACCACCAGATACCTATTGACTCCTGAAATGGGGCCTCAAGCCATCCCTACAGGTGTGTGTGGTCCTATTCTTCCTGGAACTGTAGGTCTTATATTAGGTAGAAGTAGCATAACTATAAAAAGATTTCAAGTGTTGCCAGGAGTCATAGATGAAGATTATACAGGAGAGATTAAGGTGTTGGCTCAAACAACAAGAACTATTGTTCAAACATTGTCCACTGATAAAATTGCTCAATTAGTGCTTGTTCCCCATGTAAAGACAGGGAAAATGTTAACCTCTAAAGAAAGGAGAATCTGGATTTGGGTCTTCGGATATTTATTGGGTTCAGCAAATAAAACAAGAGAGACCTACAATGACTTTATTGATAGAGGGGCAAAAGTTTTCTGGTATTTTAGATACTGGAGCTGATGTGTCGGTTATTGCTGATAAGCACTGGCCTTCCAATTGGCCTACTGCCCCAGCTTTAACCGAGCTACAAGGCGTAGGACAGGCTCAGGGACCCCTGCAAAGCTCAAAAATAATACAATGGACAAATCCTGATGGTCAGAAAGGTTCTTTATGTCCTTATGGTCTTCCTGGTTTGCCTGTTAATTTGTGGGGGAGAGATGTTTTATCACAACTAAAAATTATGATTTTTAGTCTAAATCCTCAGTTTTCCAATATGATGTTTAGACAAGGATATATCCCTCTTAGTGGACTAGGTAAGGAACAACAAGGCCATATGCAGCCAATACAAGACCAACCAAAAAAAGATCGCACTGGGCTCAGATATCAAAATTTATAACTGGGGCCTTGGTAGCTTCTGCTACCCTCTGGTAAAGTTACTGCTGGAAAAATCTCTTGGAAATCAGATGATCTCATTTGGGTAGACCAATGGCCCCTAACTCAGGAGAAGTTGTCCGCAGCTCAGCAGCTGGTTAATGAACAGCTTAAGGCTGGTCATATTGAGCCTTTTATCAATCCTTGTAATACTCCAATTTTTGTTATAAAACAGAAATCAGGCCAATGGTGATTGCTGAAGGATTTAAGGGCAGTTAATTTAACTATGGAAATTATGGGTGCCACTCAATCTGGCCTCCCTACTCCTACTATGATTCCTTGGAATTTTCATCTTATAATTATAGATTTGCAAGACTGTTTCTTTACCATACTTTTAGATCCAGAAGATAAGAAACGTTTTGCCTTTAGCCTCCCTTCACTTAATTTTAAAGAGCCCATGAGAAGAATACCAATACCAATAAAGAATTCTTCCTCAGGATATGGCTAACAGTTCTAAACTGTCAAAATTTTGTTGCTCAAGCAGTTTTGCCAGTTAGAGAAAATTTTCTGGATTCCTATATCATCCATGGAGGATATCTTGCTTGTGCATGCAGAGGAACGAGTATTACAGCAGATGTTTGCTGAATTACAGATATCTTTACAAAATTATGGTCTTTGTATTGCACCAGAGAAAGTTCAGATGTGTGCGCCTTTTTCATATTTAGGAACTATAATTTTGCAGCAAACCACAAAAGGTTCAAATTCAATTTGACTCATTAAAGACACTTAATAATTTTCAAAAATTGCTTGGAGATATTAATTGGCTTAAGCCACAATTAGGAATCACCACAGGACAACTACAGCCTTTATTTGATATTCCGAGAGGAGATTCCCATCCTTCTTCTCCAAGAGAATTAACTCCTGCTGCTAAACAGGCTTTACAATTAGTAAATGGGGCTATATAAAATACACAGGTCTACCACATAGACCCCTCTTTACCTTTGATATTAGTAATTTGTCCAACTAGACCTCTTCCAACTAGAATTATATGGCAAAAGTCAGGGCCAATAGAATGGTTACATTTGCATAATTCTCCTCCAAAAGTTCTTAACCCATATTACGAGTTAGTCTCTATCCTTATGAATAAGGGTCGAACCCGGATGAGACAGCTCTTAGGAAGAGATCCTAATACTATAATTATTCCTTATAATCAGAAGCAGCACGCATGGTTGAATTAATATTCTGATTCATGGTCATTGTTTTTAGCTCAGTATAATTCAACCATCAATTGTCATTATCCACCTGATAAGCTAATACAGTTTTTAATGCAAATACCTGTTATTTTTCCAAAGGTGATTTTTCAGATACCTATCCCTAAAGCTATTACTGTCTTTACAGATGTTTCCAGTAATGATGTTGCTGCAGTACATACCCCTACTCAGACTTATTCAAAACAAACTAACATGACTTCGGCTCAGAGAACTGAATTATTGGCTTTAGTTTGGGCATTGGAGCTGTTTACACAACAACCTATAAATATTTATTCAGACAGTGCTTATTTATACACTGTAAGCCAGGTTATTGAAAATGCCTTAATTGGACATAGGGCAGATGAAAGCCTTTTTCATTTATTTATCCAACTTCAAAAGCTTATTCAAGCCAGGAATGACCTATGCTTCATTGGACATATACGAGTACACTCGCAGCTTCCAGGGCCACTAGCCAAGGGAAATGAACATGCTGATCACGCTACCCATGCTAATGGAGCTGTTCCTATTTACTTTTTGTTAGCTGCAGCACTCTCTACCACTACGCAGCTGGCTCTAGAGAGTCATCAACTACACCATCAGAATGCATCTGCCCTGCGTAAGCAATTTGGATTAACTCGGGAAAATGCCCATCAAATAGTTAAGCAATGTCATCAATGTCAAATTCATCTACCCGCTCCGCATTACGGAGTTAATCCGCGAGGGCTATTACCTAATTATATTTGGCAGATGGATGTTACTCATGTTGGGTCTTTCCAAAATACTCCATATGTACATACCATAGTAGACACCAGTTATGGTTTTATATATGCCATCACTCGTTCAAGTGAAAGTACTAAACATGTCATTAGTCATTGCTTGCAAACTTTTGCAGTCCTTGGCCTTCCTAAGCAAATCAAGACTGATAATGGGCCTGGATATACTCGTAAAGCATTTCAACACTTTTGTAAAAAATTTCAGATTGCACATGTAACAGATATACCCTATAATCCTCAAGGGCAAAGCGTTGTAGAATGTGCTCACTGTACCCTCAAGGTATATTCTTACTATTTAATTATACACCTGAAACTTACTGGATTTAGTTAACCAATGTCACCATAATAAAAATAAATAGATAGATAGATGATAGATAGATAGATAGATAGATAGATAAAATTTAAAAAAGAATATGGTCCTGTTGGAAAATTGGTGACATATGTATAAATTTAAATTTATTAAAGTATTAAGTATGTGAAAGGAAGGACTTTTAGAAACATTGTGAAATAAGATTTCCCAAGTAAAGAGATATCCCCCAAATCATAGAAATTTCACTATAAATGTGGATATCTAACATGTATGAAATGTGAACCAAAGAGAAGGTTAAGGGTAGCTTCCACTTATATGAGAAAGAAAGTAAGGCAGGCATTTTACCTTGAAAGGCACCCCCAACTTTACCCTGATACACTGGGAAAAATTTAACATGCCACAAAGGGAAAACAAGGCCTCTAAGGGAGAAGGAGTTAGAAGAAGGGGCCCAGGTAAGAAGATGCAAGTATTCAGTACTGGCCGCAGGAAATATCATGACTCTGGGCAGGTGGTCTTGGTACCTATTACCTCTGGCATCTCTACCTGGCCACTCATGCTCAGCACTCTCCTAGTGAAACTCTGCTCTTAAGATAAAACCCCTAGATTATTCTCACTATAGTACAAAGACTAATCCCAGCTGGGTATATGGAGAAGGGAGGTGGATAGTGTGAGTGCTAATAGAGGTGACACCAGTGGATTCATTAAAAGAGCCTAGTGCAACTGAGAGAAATTGAGGCAAGGTATCTTCCTTTTCTTTCTCCATCTGGATAGAGCTATGCCTTGTGACCACCACTCCTTAAAAAATATTCCATTGTAAACAAGTGCCAATGTCCTTGTGACACTAACATTAGCTAAGTAATGCAGTGGACAAAGCAAGGATGCCCTTCTTGGCTCAGACTCTCCTCAACAATGATAATTTGCCACATCAACAATAATAATTTGCCACATCAATGAGGCAAGAGTCCTTGTCTTCTCATACACATACCTTCTTACCATAATTTTACTTTGGTATATTTCAATAGTTCATTGAGAATCCAGTATTATGATATAAGCATAACAGTGAAGTACTCTGGCATGTATGTTATTTTTTTTTAAATTGCTCTTGTTGCAGAGTAGAAAATAGATTTAGAGATAAGGGCAGCATCAGAGGATTAGTTATTAGAAGAAAAACATTTTATTACTCATTACAGCCTGCAATGTAAAATGTACAGAGATGCAAAGAGTATTGATTTCACCATTAAAGTAGATGTTATTGCAGCTTTGGGAGAAAATGCAATTATTTTCCTTTCTTTCAGAGTTTTTACACTCACCTAGAGATAAGAGTACCTTATTCAAGTGGCCTAACCTTCCTTTGAATGATACATGTGAATGATCTTCCCTGACCTGGGGGTGGAGGGCTGGTCCACGAGTCCTCAATGCTTGAGATGCAGGTTCACCAAGGGCAGAGGTAATTAGATAGCACTGAGTCATTGTCACTCACATACTAGTCATAGGAAGAGGAAACTTTACAGAGAGGAAAGTGAACAATTCAGGCAGAGTCCACCCATTTTGCCAATGGCCAGAACCCACTCAGGCCATATTGCCACAGTCTTCATCAGTGCTCTGCTCCAAGAGAGATATAGTGGGTTTCCCTATAAAACTTCACCATTTGGCTCTCTTTAACTCCAGCTCTTTCCCCATTTGCTCGCCACTACAGAGAAATAGAAAATCGTAGCTCCACTTACACCATGGGTCCTCAACCCCAGGACCGCAGACCAGTATCAGGCCATGGCCTGTTAGGAACCAGACCACATAACAGGAGGTGAACTGTGAGTGAGTGAGTGTAGCTTCATCTGTATTTTAAGCTGCTCCCCAGTGCTAGCATCACCACCTCAGCTCTACCTCAGATCATCAGACATTAGATTATCATAGGAGCACTGGTCCCTGGTGCCAAAAAGGTTGGGGGCCACTGACCTACAACTAATCAGAGCTCCTTGGCTGTGGACAGATCTCTCAGCCAGCTTGGTCGTTGAATGAAATTGGCTCAGGTGGCAATTTGTCTTCCTGCACAATTCATGGAGCTTTGTTCTAGCCACTGGGCTGATCATAATTTCAGCCACTGATTCAAGCCCTCTTCCTCTCTGTTTCAAAGAAGAAACCAACGAAATAGTGTAGAAATCTTAGTGCAATCTTGTCTTCATAAATTCAGGATCAACTGTCTGAAAATGACTCATTGACAGCATTTGGCATCCTGAACAATCACATCATCTCCCAAGAGGGATATCCAGAATAGACAAGGCATGCCGGTCCCACAACTACGTGTGGTATTTGAGAATTGGGAGGGTAATCTTGGCTGCAGAGGTTCCCCTGGAGAAGCAAGGAATCCCAACTCCACACTGGGTTCCCCACCTTAGAGTTCCAGTGCAAGAAAGAGAAGTCCCCACAACCTCTGGCTGTGAAAACCAGCAGAGATTGTAGCTGAATGAGACAGGAGTTTCAGACATTCCTCTTACAGGACCTGCACAGACTTACTTGGTGACAGACTTATTTGATCCGAGCTCCACTACTGGGGCAGCTGCTCAAAGAGTGCCAAGGACACACAAGGAGGAACTGAGTTGTCTGCCTTTAGAGCAAGGTCTGGAAGGGTGGCTTTCTCCTGCACAGAAGAGCTGGAAGTATGCATTGGTCCTTTGTTGAGTCCTCCCCACTCTTGGTGTTCTGAAGCAGGTGGCCATCATATCTGAAGCTCCATCAACCTGGCTGACAAAGGTCACACTACCAAGATGATTCCCTCAGACCCTTCCCCTCCAAACATGCAGGCCCACCCAATCTACTTCCAGTGTCTTTTCCATATAAACAGCATGTCTTGGATCATGCTGTGGAATTTCCTAAAATCTCTCAAAGATTCACAAAACCTAAAAAAGCAGCATCTAGTCTTGGCTTATCTTTTACCTCTTACTGAATAGCCCCAAGCCTGGCACTAGGGGCAGCAGGCCTCAGTTCTTGGCTTGGTCTCTCGAGGCATCTCTAAGTCCAACATGGGTGGCAGTCATCTGTGGATTGTTTGGTGACTCTAGCCAGGTGGTCCCAGGCAATGTGGCTGAATGTGGCCTGCAGCTGGGCCCTTCCCAGGAGGCACTTGGGCCAGCACACCTGGTGACCTTCTTTGACCAGAGCCAGAGCTAAGTAACACCCAGGGCTGCATCTGAGGAGGACACACCTGAAAGACAAACTGGACATGAACCAGACCTCTGCTAAAGTGAGTCCTGCTCCATAGCATCTGTTCCTCAATGGCCAGTCCTCACAATTAGTCCAAGGGTCAGTACCTCCCATCGACATGCAAACAGCAACCAAGTCTCAAATACAACAGGAGGGCATGCCCAACTCACATAAAGGACACACCTGGAGCATCTCACTCAGGTGACCATAGAAGACTGTGTCATTGGGCCCCACAAAACACATACTGCATAAGGCCACTCTACTAAGACAGAGATTTAGGAGGCTTACGTAATGTAGAAACAAACACAGGATGGCAGCCAAAATTTGGAGACAAAGAAACATGTCCTAAATGAAAGAACAGAACAATGCTCCAAAAAAGAACTAAACAAAATCGAGACAAGCAATCTACTAGTTGTAGAGATCAAAACACTGGTGATAAAGATGCTTTTATTCTTAAGAATTTTATTATTTTTGTTGCTATTGTGTATAGGATTGTTTTCTTAATTTCCTTTTTGAATAGATTATTGTTTGAGTATACAAATATGACTGATTTTTGGATCTTGATTTTGTATCCTTCCACTTTAATGAATTTGTATATTAGTTCTAACAATTCTTGGTTGTTTTTTTTTTTTTTTAGTTTTTAGGATTTTTTGCATATATAATAATGTCATCTACAAACAAATATAATTTTACCTCTTCTTTTCTTACTTGAATGCATTTTCATTTTTTTTTTCTTGTCTAATTTTTCTGGCTAGGGCAGCCAACACTATATTGAATAGAAGTGTAAGAATGAGTATCCATGCATCGTAGCAGATCAAAGAGGGAACATTTTCAGTTTCTCCCCATTGATTATGATGTTAGCTGCGGATTTTCATATATTGCTTTTATTGTGTGACAGTAAGTTTATTCTATCTATTTTGTTGTGAGTTTGACAGCATGTATTTAGATCACTTTTAACTTTGCCATTTCTGTCATTTTATTGGAGAATTTAATGTTTGTATTTAATGCAATTACTGATAAAGTAGGAATTACATCTGGTATTGGACTATATGTGTGGACATGTGTGTTCTCTGTTTTGTTCCTCTATTCCATCATTACTGTCTTCTTTTGTGTTATTTTCTTGTGTACCACTTTAACTTCCTTATCATTTCTTTTGAGATATAT
>NW_011889347.1:1961350-2079423 GCF_000151845.1 Pteropus vampyrus
TTCCTTCCTTCCTTCCTCCTTCCTTCCTTCCTTCCTTCCTTCCTTCCTTCCTTCCTTCCTTCCTTCCTTCCTTTCTTTTATTTTTGTCTTTCACTGCTTTGGACATGTCATCCATCTTCCTTTTTGCCTTCATGGTTCCTAATGAGAAATCTACTTTTAATCTTATTTAGGATTCCTATACATATTAATCTGCTTCTCTCTTGCTGTTTTCAAGACCTTGTCTTCATCTTTGTCTTTTGACATTTAATTACACTGTGTCTAGTTTCAGATCTCTTTAAATTTATCTTACTTGTTCAATATGTAAGTAATGTTTTTACTTCAAATTTGGAATTTTTCAGCCATTATCATTTCATATATATTTTCTGTCCCTTTCTCTCTTATCATTCAAAAATTCCCATTGTGTGTATAACTGGTATGCTTAATGGTGTTCCATGGGTATTTGAAGTGCTCTTCATTTTCTTTTTTTTTCTTCTTTCTGTTTCTCAGACTGCATAATTTCCAATGAACTATCTTCAAGTTTAATAATTATTTTATCTATTCACTAAAATTTGCTGTTGAATCTTTCTAGTTAATTTTTATTTCAATTATTATCATTTTCAGTACTGGAATTTCAATCTGGTTCTTTTATAAAAATAATTTATCGCTCTTTTTTAATATTCTCTACTTAGTAGGTTGTCATTCTCACACATTCTTTTAATTTTTTAGACATAGTTTAATTTAATTTTTTAAACATACACATGTAATAACTGATTTAAAGCTTTTGTGTAGAATATGATATCTGGGCTTCCACAGAGATAGTCACTTATGGACCTTTTATATTTCCTGTGCATGGCACATACTTTTCTGTTTTATGTGTGTTTTATAACTTTGGTTAAAATTTGGATATTTTAAACAATATAATGTGGAAACTGAAAAATCAGATTTTCCTCCTACCCAGAGCTTGTTATCACACATCCAGAAAACTCAGAGAATATCAAGCATCATACATACCAAGATAATGCATCTATACATATTATATTCAATGCTCAAAATATTGAAGACACAGAGAAAGACTTAAAAGTAACCAGAAGGAAAGAGAAAAAACCACCTTACCTATAAAGAAGCCAGGATAAAAGTTACATTGAACTTATTTTCAGAGACCATGCAAACTAGAAGAGAACAAAGTGATATATTTAAAGTGTTAAGAGAAAAAAAAAACCCTAAAGTTCTTTATTTAACAAAGCAATATCATCCTCTGAAGGTTAAGGAAAATAGGTGAAGTGGGTCAAGATGATGCGGTAGGTAAATGCTATGCTCATCTCCCCCAATGACAGCATTAAAATTACAACTAAATTATAAAACAATCAACCTGGAGAACCATCTGAAGTCTAGCTGAAAGTATCACTTATAACTGAGGATATAAAAAAGAGACTGCATCAAGACTGGGAGGAGGGGTGGAGATGTGAAACGAGTTGGCCCCAAACCCACACATGGTGGTTGATCATTGGGAAGGATATTTTAGCTGCAGTGATCACCCTGAAGGAGTGAAGGACTCCATCCCCAACTAGGGCTTCCTAACCCAGGGACCCAGGGTCCCAGTGCCAGGAAGAGGAGTCCAATAAAATCTGGCTATAAAAATCAGTGGAAATTGAGACATTCTGGTTGAGATGCAAGGAACCTAGAAACCCAGATGTTCCCTTAACGGGCCCATGTACAGGCTCACTTACTTGCAGACACACACCCTGGGCTCCTGCAGAGGGTCAGCAGCTTGGGAACCACAAAAGACACACAGGAAGAGACTGAGTTGTGTGGTTTCAGGGCGAGGGCTGGAAGGACAGTGCCATTGTCCCTTTGTTGGACCCTCCTCCTGTGCAGTCTACAGGTGGGAAACTTCTTGCCTGTGTTGAACTCTCTCTCTACGTGGCCAATTCTGAATCTGCATAGGCTTGGGTGAGATCAACTCCCTCCACCCTTGTAACTCTCTAAGACCCTGCACACATCCAACTCAGAAATTGCCCATGGCAAACTCGTGTGGCAACTAGACCCCTTCTGCACTCTTGGCAGGGGGATCATTTAACAACCATCAACAATCTTTGGCCGCCACACCTCAGGAGAAACTTACAGTGGCAGGCAACCAGTGCTGGCTAAAGCTGAAGTATCTCTTGAACAAATCTAGGGTGTCTGTGAGTCTGAGACATGCAGCAGCTAGCCTCAGTATGGTCTGAGACTTTCGTGAGTGGCCACAGGCTCAGCACTCTACCAAATCTGAATCTGCATTGGCCTCATGAAATCTACTCACTTTAACTGGCTGTCTCCCTGAGTCCCCACGCCACCCAACATGCTAATTGCCAGAGGCACATTCATGGTTGTGTAACCAGCACCACCAACTCCTCTCCACAGAAGGCTCTTTTAGCAATAATCAACACCTCCGTAAACAATCTTGGTGGCAAGTAACCAGCCCTGAACTAAGCTACAGTATTTCTTAAACAAATCTCAGGTGTCTTCAGGCCTGAGAAGAGTGGCGACTAGCCTCACTGTGATGTGAGACTTGTAAGAAGCCACAGGCTCGGAACTGGAACCAAACTGAATCCTCGTTGGCAGAGTAAAATCTGCTCTCTTTATCCTGGTGACTACATGGGAACCTGCCAAACACAGCTCATGTACCACGCAAAGGATCTTTCAAGTGCTGCGTCTTACAGGAAGCCAGCAGGCAGCCTCAGGCTTTGTGGTGCCCTGGAAATTTTAATAAGCTGACCCAGGACTGGTATTAATGGCAGCTGGCCTCGACTCACAGTGTGGTCTCTTCTACTTGCCTCCAGGTACAGCACAGGCACTGACCAACCTTGGATTGCTTTGTAGCTCCTACCAGGTAGCCCCAGATATTCACAGGCCACAGGTGAAATTGGCCTACATGGGAATCTCTCCCAAGGGGCCACAGAAACGACATGCCTAAATGCTGGCATCAGACCACAATAAAGCACCACCTGATTAGCCCCACAAGTGGCATGCCCAAAGGGCAGTCTCACAAGTACACAAGCTTGCTTCATCTAATCGAATTCTATGAGGTCAGCTCCACACAGCAGCTCATACCCTGTGGGTGTTGCCAATCCTCACAGCCAGTCAGCCTGAGTGTCAATCTTATCCACAGATATAATAAAAGAAATCAAAGCCTAACTACAAAAGAAGAGCACACATAACTCGTACAAAGGACACTCCTGAAGCTTCTAGCACAGGTGAACAGGGACTGTGCCACTGGGTCACACAGGGCACCTACTACATAAGACCATTTGGCAAAAACTGGGAGATGTAGCACACCTACCTAATACATAGAAACAACACAGAGAGCAGCCAAAATGAGAAAACAAAGAAACATTTTTTTCTCAAATGAAAGAATAAGAAAAAAGCAGAAAAAAAAAACTAAATAAAATAGAAGCAAGCACTTACCATATACAGAGTTCCAAACAGTGGTTATAAGGATGCTCAATGAACTTAGAGGAAGAATAGATAATCTCAGTGAGGACTTCAGCAGAGAGATATAGTAAGCATAAAAAAAGACACAGAAAGCATAAAAAAGACATAGTCAAAAATGAAAAATATAATAACTGAGATGAAGAATACACTAGAAAGAATCCACAGATTAGATGAAGCAGAGGATCGAATCAGTAAGTTGAAAGACAGCATAGCAGAAAACATACAATGGGAAGAGCAAAAAATAAGAGAATTAAAAAATGAGGAAAGTTTAAGAGACCTCTAGGATACCATCAAGCATAACATTTTCATCATATGGGTACCAGAAGGAGAAGAGAGAGCAAGAAATTGAGAACATACTTGAAGGAATAATGACAGAAAAGTTCCCTAAACTGGTAAAGGAAATTAACATACAAGTCAAAGAAGTTCAAAGAGTCCCAGACAAGATGAACCCAAAGAGACCCACACCAAGACACGTCAAATTAAAATGTCAGATGTCAAGGAGAAAAAGAGAATCCTAAAAATAGCAAAGAAAAAGGTAGCTAGTTACTTACAAGGGTATTCCCATAAGAATGTCAGCTAAATTCTCAACAGAAACTTTGCAGGCCAGAAGGGATTGTCAAGAAATAATCAAAATGATAAAAAGCAAAAACCTATAACCAAGACTGCTTTATTTAGCAAGGCTATCAATTAAAATTGAAGATGAGATAAAGAGCTTCCCTGACATGAAAAAGCTAAAGGAATTCATCACCAACAAACCAGTATTACAAAAAATGTTTAAGAGAATTCTTTAAGAAAAAGAAAGGGAAGAAAAAAAAAATCATTAATATAAATAATAAAATGGCAACAACTATATACTTATCAATAATCACCTTAATGTAAATGGATTAAATGCTCCAATTGAAACACATGGGATACTTAAATGGCTAGGAAAACAAGACCCATACATATGCTGTCTTCAAGAGAGCTACTTCAGATCAAAAGACACACATAAACTAAAAGTAAAGGGTTGAAAAAGATATTTCATACAAATGGAAATGAAAAAAAGCTGGGGTAGCAATACTTATAACAGACAAAATAGATTTTGAAACAAAGGTTATAATAAGAGACAAAGAAGGACATTACAGAATGCTAAATAATCAATCCAGCAGAAAGATATCGTGGCAGCCTGACCCTGCCTGGCCATTTCCTGCTCGAACAAGTTTGTTCCTGACTGTCTCCCCCTTCCCAGGACTCTCTGGCTGATGTCGGTTTTCTCATAGCTTGCCAACCAATCAATATTCTTCCTTATATCTGTAGCTGTGTAGGAATTTGGAAGAACAAGACTGTATAAAACTGCCTATTATGTTACAATCGGAGCTCAGCCTCTGGATAAGAATCCGCTGGGCTGGTGCCAGCATCAATAAATGCTGCTTCCTGCTTATAGTCTTGGTGTCCCATCTCTCTGTTCAAGAATCCTGCAACATTTCAACTCTACTAAAACCTAGGAACACCTAAATATATAAAGCAAATATTGACTAACATAAAGGGAGAGAGAGACATAATAGGGGACATTAATACCCCATTGACACAAATAGACATATCTTCCAGGCAGAAAATCAACAACAAAAAAAGCGTCCTTAAATGATACACTAGAGCAAATAGATTTTATTGCTATTTTTACAGACTTTCACCGCAAAGCAACAGAATATACATTCTTCTCAAGTGCACACGGGTCATTTTCCAAGATAGACTACATGTTAGGCTACAAAACAAGTCTTGGTAAATTTAAGAACATTAAAATCATATCAAATGTCTTCTCCAACCACAATGGAATAAAACTAGAACTCATTTACAAAATAAAATAAAATAAAATAAAAAATAAAGAGGAAAATACACAAACACATGCAATATCAGTTTTAACAATGAGATTAAGAAAAAAAAGATACCTGGAGACAAATGAAAATGAATACACAGCAACTCAAAATTTATAGCACACTGAGAAAGCAATTCTAAGAGGAAAATTCACAGCAATACAGGATTATCTCAAGAGAAAAACAAAGAAAAACACCTGAAACAATCTAACCTCAAACTTAAAGACCTTATTACGTTGCTGCATGTTCGAGGCACTGAGGTAAGTGATACAAGGCTCAGGAGTTGGAAGAAAATGCAGAGAGCTATAGGCACCTGTGACATAGCTCTTTATTCCAGCAAGGGCACAGCCAGCCTCGCAGGGTGGTGTCGCCTTTATCTACACAAGTTAAACAATAATGTCACACTGCCAGATAACAGAAGCCCACACATGCATACTGGGCATGTGGTTCCATAAGGGAGAAGTGCTGAGTCACTACCACCCAGAAAGGTGTCGAGACGGAGCCTGACTAGAGCCATTTTTCTTTCTCCTTATACTCCATCCCTTCAGGGTTTCTCCCTTACACCTACTTGACAGGTTATAGCTGCAGGAAGGCAGAGCTCTGAACCAATAGGCCACAACGACAATACAGGAAACAACAATATGCGACTAGGAGGCAGCTTCCAACTCCTATGAGAGCTAAGATCCAGTGCCAAGTGGAAGTTAGGCTTGCCCACTACTCCTGCAGAGGATCTCTAGTGAGGTGCTGGACTTCCTGTATTTCTTGGGAGAGACATGCCAAGGCTTATGAGATGTTGTGCTGGTGATCCAAATATAGATACAACATTTAGTGTGGAGAACGGCACAAGTGCCCCTTTAGGCAGTAGTTAAGATAACAAAGTTATACAATTTTGCAATACTACTTTTCTAATTTGATCTACTTCATCAGTTACCAGACTAAAGGCTTTATGAGTATAATTCAAAGCTCAAGCAGTATGTTCTGCCAAAGCCGTCACTTGAATTTCAACTACCACATCAGCTGCCACAGGCAGAAAGATGGCTAAGGTGTAATACTACTATGGGGTATGTTTAGTGCAGATGTGTCAAGAATAATATTCATCCCAATTTGGGAGGCACTGTGGGAACATCTGCCACACATTTGCTGGCAAATATGGATGTACACAAGTACAGCGGCCTGTCCTATTTGAGGGAATGTAGGGCCATCCATGGGCCCCACATACCCATAGGGTTCCGGGGGTCAAAATCATAGTCAGTGGGTGCCAGCATACTTTTGTCCTATCCACCAATGCATGATGGATGAGATAATTAATAGTTATATTTTGGCACAGGGACGTGGCACCTACCCTGACATTCAAGACTCTGTGCTTCTTTCAATATAATGGGGCACATTCTCATTCATCTCCACCCCTTCACTGTTCAGCCATTACCATCCATCATGTACCAAGTACCCCAGTAAAGATTTATCCAGCTCATGCTGAGTTCTGCTTTGTGCATGCACTCAAGTACAGATGACGGTCCAGTCGGGTGATTGGGGTCCCCATCGGGTCAGCCGATCCCATGCTGTGACATTAGCTGCACGTATATGCCAGGGCAATCCTGCAGAGTTGCTGACAGGAAACTCTATGCAGACCCAACAGGGTGAGATATTCGTGATTACAGCATAGGTCTGTGCCCATTCAACCACAGTATTTCCGTAAAGCGGCCTAAGGTCAGTAAGAAAGAGAGGACAATGATACCAATTCAGGTAAGTCTTTTCCATCAGGCAAGATGTATGTTAGTGATAAGATTGTTGCTGCCAAGGGGGGCCGGCCTGGTCATCGGTACCATACTCATTTCCCTTGCGGCATTGATCCCACCATGTCAACATGGCACAATATGGGAGAACTCATGATAGGCCACGGTGACAACAAAAAGATTCCCTTTAAGATGATACATTCTTCTTCACCCGTCTCTCCTTTAGGATATCTCACAGTTATTTGGGGTGGCCAGTCGACCATTACCCAAGAAATGACCTGTAAGTTCACCTCTAGCCCCTTGCCCCATGGGGCTATTAGACCTACCCACCAGCAATGCGGGGACTTTATCTTCCATGGCCAAGTCCATTGCACTGTTTCTCCCCTTTTCAGACAAGTAGAGGCACTTAGGAATATGTTACCATTGAGTCCATGATCAGGTTTCAACAGAGTTTCAGTGGTAGTTACCTGTAATTGAATTGGGGCCACGGCCCTGTGTAATAGCAGCTCTACTGGGGAGGGACCTCCATCTCGAGGTCACTTGTTCAGACTCCGCAACACATTCCACAGGTGGGATACCCAATCTCACGGTCTCAGGGGATTGATAGTTACTCATAGGTGCTGTTTCAACAGCCCATTGTACCTTTCAATCTTGCCACTGCCTGAGGATTATATGGAGCATTCCATTTCCATTGAATGTCCATTTACTTGGCCCACATTTGGAACTCATGCCTGGTAAAATGAGTCACGTGGTCGCTTTCTACCACTAATGGTCATACAAACAATAACCCCTAGCCATGTCTACTGCCATAAGGGCATAAAATGTCCTTTGAGCTATTGGAAGAGGTCCTATATAATCTATCTGCCACTTGGTTAATGGGCCCCTTCCCCTTGTTACTTGAATATGCTCCTGTTTCATGCAGCGAGGATGCGAAGTGTCCTGTCTGCATACTAGACATTTGGCATGAGCATCTGTGACATCTTCCCACTTCAAGGGAAGGTTCCATTGTTGCTTTATTGTCCACATAGTTGTGGCACCCATGTGTTGTAATCATATACAGAGCCAATGTGCCACATCAGTGGCAGGAGCCTTTTCCAGCCATCGCACATGCGAGAGCACATCTGCCTTATCATTTCCTGAAGTTACCAAGGGGACATGACCTGTAACGTAATAAACAATTACATCCTTTTCTTGTCTTATCTCCCAAAGTTCTTGCCACATGGCTTGTCTCTATAAAGGCCTATGGCTTACTAGCCAGTTTTGCCATTTACACGTAGGCAACCATAATGTCAAGCCTTTAAACATTGCCCAATTGTCAGTATAAATATCAGTGGGCCATCTTTATGGGCTATAACCATCCGTACAGCCCATAGTTCAATCCATTGGCTGTTTTGGCCTGACCTGTATCGTACCAAATATTTTCAATAGCTGGTTGAATCCCTATGGCTACCCAGTTGGCTCCCTGCCCCTTACTAGACCCATCTGTGTATACCATACATCAGAGGGTATGGGCGGCTTCCTTTCTTTGTAAGGGGACACTTCTAAATTTGTAAGCACTACAGTGTCCAGTTTATTGTTAATGGTAAACTCACCTGGGCCTAAAACCGTCTCTAATTCCATGGACAGAGGGCTAGCAGCTGTGGTACTTCATTGTTCGAGACAGGTACTCCATTTCATCAGGGTAGGGGTTTGGGCCACTCCTATTTTGGGGGCGTGTATCCATGTGAATAACCTAAGTTGTATAGGATAATTAGTGTGCACCTGCACTTTGGCCATGCCAGTCACTGCCTCAGTGGCCTGCAAGGCTGCATATACAGCTGCTAATTGCTTCTCTTTTAGTGAGTACCAGCTCTCTGCATCTTTCCATACTTGGGACCAAAAACCCCACCAACTCCACCGGAATCCTAGTTGATTTCGAACGTTGCCATAGGCCCCAGCCATACATATCCTTCTGCTGTTACATGCATGCCCAATTTGAAGAATTTACCTGGATCCATTACCTGTAGGGTTTGGACTTGTTGTACCGCCTGCTTGGTGTAGGTAACACCTTCTCTACTGTCACATCACAGTCCCAATCAGCTCCCATCTTAATCAAGCCATATTATGGATGTGCTAGCTGTGTTAGGTTGGGCACAAACACTCTCCATTACCTCAAAAGGCCCACATAACTCTGCAATTCTTTAACTATAGTGGGTCATGGGTGTGTTTGTTTCTTATCAATTATAGCATCAGGGATAACTTTCGTCTTATCCAACCAGACAACACTCAAGAATCTTACAGATAAGCCAGGTCCCTGAACCTTGGTTGTATTTACACCCAGCCATATGTTTTCAGATGCTGCAACAGGTCTGATACCACTTGTTCTAAATCTGTAAGGGAAGTAGAGGTTAACGTAATATCATCAATATAATGAAACAATCTCACCGTTGCGAGTTATGCCCAGCTTGCCAAATCCTGGGAAATTCTTAGGCTATGTAAGTAGCCTTGGGGTAATACCACAAAAGTCCATTGTCTTCTTTATGATGTGAAGGCAAATTGGTCTTGATTTTGGGAGCTAAATCTATGGAGAAAAAAAGCGCTAGCCAAGTCCAAAACATAGTGATATATTCCCAGCCTCGTAGTAAGTTGATCCATTAGATCATAGATAGATGATTTTACTGCATGCAGTGGGGGAGTCACTTTATTCAATCCCTGGTAGTCTATAGTCATCCCCCATGAACAATCAGACTTCTTCACTGGTCACGCAGGGACATTATAAGGAATATGAGTTGGGCGCACAATCTGAGCTTTCTCCAATTCCTGAATTATAGCCCCAATTTCATCATGTCCACCAGGCAAGCGGTATTGCTTAACATTGACAATGTGCCTTGGTTCTGGCATCTTCTGTGGTAGATGATGAGTATGTAGACACACTATAGTCTTCGCCACCCAGACTCCTAAATGAAATTCAGGAGAATCAGCAGAGGTCTGAAGATTGAGCCCTTACTCAACCCACCCTTAGGATATATTCTGGCACCGGAGACACATACACTATATGGACGTGGGGGCAAAAGTCCTATTCTAAGAGGCAGAGTCACAGCTTGGTCGTAATAGTCTTACCCCCATAGCTGTCTATATCGGTGGCTGGTCCAGGGAATCTGTCTGGATTTCCACAAATGAGACTGCTGTTGGCC
Organism: Pteropus vampyrus; assembly: GCF_000151845.1. NCBI lineage: Eukaryota > Metazoa > Chordata > Mammalia > Chiroptera > Pteropodidae > Pteropus > Pteropus vampyrus. The sequence continues at coordinate 1,971,557 of NW_011889347.1, forward strand.
CCTGTATCCACCAGAGCTAGGACTCTTTGCACATTGTGTGGGGACCAGTGGATTGCCAATTTCACATGTGGCCACGGGTCCCCTCTTTTCCCTTCCAAATGGACACCTCAGCCTTCTCCCTAAGGCATATAGGGTTAATAGAGCGTCCTGGGATTTCAAAAAGTCTTTCAAGGCCACAGGCCTAGCTCTTTCAGAGGGAAGTTTATGCCTACGCTTGAACTGTTCTTCAGGTTTCAATTGCCGCCACAGTTCTAGTGACACTGCATTGGGCTCATGGTCTATCTTGTCTTGATCGACTTCTGAAACTAGCAAATCAGTCCACATTTGCATTCTGGCAACCCCAAAAGACCCTGCATATGGCCTTTCATTTTCTTCTCAGCCGTTGGGGGTCTGGGCATTATCACACAGACACTTCTGTCCCCTACCTCACAGCATCTCCCTTCTACATCCCTCAGAGTAGCCATTGCTGTAGTCACTTTATGTATATGTCTCCCCACATAAAGAATCAGGATAGCAATCAATAAGTCAAAAGAGGTAAAGGGGTAGTCCCTAACACTAGACCCCACATGCTAGTCATAAACTATTCATCATCCGGTTCCTGTGTATTCAAATTAAGCAGTTTGCCACATGTCCAGTTCATGTATTTGCCCTAATTCAGCATATGTTTGCCATTTACTCACATTGTCTGGGAGTTCTCTGGCATTATTCCAAACTGTCCACATGGTGGCAGTAATCCATTCCATCAGGGTATGGTTCTCCTGACCTTGAGCCAAGTGGCGACTGATCTGTAGATGCTGCCATAATGAAGGTTGTATGGTTATGGATACCAATTTCTCCACTTTGGCAGGAGAGCACATAATACTCTTGGCCCCCTCAACCCAACCAGGCCAGCAACGATTCACTAGAGTGCTGCCAGCACAACACCGTTTCCCCAAATCCCGCAATTCCGTCCGTAGGTGTATATATGCGGTATAGGTGGTGAATACCTTTACTGTGGGGCCACCAGCTTATACGCTACCAGGACTCAAAGGTTGTTCGTGCTTTACCTTTTGGTACATTATGGGCTGTACTTGTGGGTGGACTTCTTCCAGGAAGTCTTCCCCTATCTTTGAGAATGACTCTGATGGTGGCCCTTTTTGGAGCTTGACTTCCAGTTTTTGCACCCTGGCATCCAAGACATCTGCCTTTTGCCAAAGCTTCTATACCTGCTCGGTCTCTGCTAGAGTTTTGTTCATATTCTGTTTCAAAATTGTTAAGAGCACCCAGCCCACTTGGTCGGCCTGTGCTTTTTCCAGTAACTTCTCCAGAGAGTAGCGCGCATTCTAAATACTTATTGGGGACCCATCAACTGCTTCCCAAGGTTCAGGTGGAGTCCAAGTCATCGATACTGCCATCGCAGGATACAACGTACTCTGTGGAGCCACATGTCCCTCCCATCCTCCAGTGGGGCAGACAGCTCCCTTACCTGAGAATCCTGTTTGGACACAAAGTTTGTTGCTGCAGGTTCGAGGTACCTAGGTAAGGGATACAAGGCTCAAGCTATTGGAAGAAAATGAGGGAAACCATAAGCAACTGTGACATACCTCTTTATTCCAGCAAGGGCACAGACAGCCTCAGGGGGTGTCATCATTCTTATATACACAGGTTGAACAATAGTGGCACACTCTCAGATAACAGAAGCCTGTCCATGTGTACCAGGCACATGTTTACATAAGGGGAGAAGTGCTGAGTCACTTCTACCCGGGTGCTGTTAAAGGTGTCAGGAGAGAGTCTGACTATAGCCATTTTTCTTTCTCCTCCCGCTAGGACAAAAAAAAAAAAAAAAACCAGCAAACAAAATCTAAAATGAGTAGAAGGAAAGAAATAATAAAGGTCTGAGCAGAAGTAAACAAAATAGCCTAAAAAAAAAAACAATACAAAGATCGATGAAACTAAGAGCTGGTTCTTTGAAAGGATAAAAAAATAATTGATAAACCCTTAACCAGACCCATCAAGGAAAAAGACAGAGGTTCCAAATAAATGAAATCAGAAATTAAAGGGGAGAAGTAACTATGAACCTCATGGAAATTCAAAAGGTTATAAAAAAAAATACTACGAGCAATTTTATGCCAACAAATTGAACAATCTGGAAGAAATGAATACATTCCTAGAAACATACAATCTCACAAGACTGAGTCAAGAAAAAACAGAAAATATGAAATGACTGATTACCACTAACAAAATCATATCAATAATCAAAAAACAACCAAAAGTAAATGTCTTGGACCAGATGGCTTCATAGGGGAATTTACCAAATTTTCAAGGAAGAATTAACACTTATTCTTCCCAAACTATTCTAAATAATCTAAGAGAAGAAAAAGCTCCCTAATTCTTTTTACAAGGCTACCATTATGCTGACATTACAGAAAAAAAAAAAACAAAAACAAAAACAAACAACAACAAAAAAACTATAGGCCGAGATCTCTTATGAACATCAATGCAAAAATCCTCAACAAAATATTAACAAGCTGAATTTAGCAATAGGTTCAAAATAGCGTACACCATGACCAAGTTATAGTTACTCCTGGAATGCGAGGTTGGTACAGTATCTGCAAATCAATTATTGTGGTATACCACATTAACAAATTGAAAGATAAAATTCATATGATCATATCAATAGATGCAGAGAGAGCATTCAACAAAATCCAGCATTCACTTGATAAAAATTTGCAGAAAAGCGGAAATAGAGGAAATATACCTCAACCTAATGAAGGCCATATGTGACAAACCTATGGCTAATGTTATACTCAATAGGGAAAGGCAAAAAGCATTTTTCTTAAGATCAGAAACAAGACAACAATGCCCACTTCCACCACTTCTATTCAACATTATATTGGAAGTCCTACCTGAAGCAATCAGACAAGAAAGAGAAATAAAAGGCACCTAAATTGGAAAGGAAAAAGTAAAACTGTCATTTGTAGATGACATGATACTACGTATAGAATACCCTAAAGATTCCACCAAAAACTTAGAACTAATAAATAAATGCATAAAGTAGCAGGATACAAAATTATTATTCAGATGTGAGTTGCATATTTATACACCAATGATAAACTATCAAAAAGAGAAATTAAGAAAACAACCCTATTTACAATGGAGTCAAAAGCAATAAAATACCTAGGAAAAATTTAACCAAGAAGGTAAAATATCTGTACAAAGAAAAGTATAAATGATTAAAGAAAGACATCAAAGATACAAATAAATGGGAGCATATACAGTGCTCATGGATAGAAAGAATTAATATCATTAAAATGTTCATAATACCCAAAGCAACCTATAGATTCATGATATCCCGATCAAAATACCAATGACATTTTTTTACAGACTTATACAAATAATTCCAAAATTTACGTGGAAACATAAAAAATCCTATAGCAATCTTGAGAATAGCCATAGCAATCTTGAGAATGAAGAATAAAGCTAGGGGTATCACACTACCTGATATCAAACTATACTACAAGGCTATAATAATCAAGCTATAGTGGTACTGGCATAAAAACACACACATAGGTCAATGGAACAGTATAGAAAACCCAGAAATGAATCCATGCCTATATACTTATTTAGTCTATGACAAAGGAGGCAAAAATATAAAAAGAGATAAATATAGTCTCTTCAATAAACGGTGCTTGGAAAACTGAACAGATACGTGCAAAAAAATAAAACTGGACAACCTTTTTACACCATCTATGAGAATAAAGTTAAAATGTAAGACTTGAAACTATAAAATCCTAGAAGGAAACATAGACAGTAAAGTTTCTTACATTGCTTTTTCTAATATGTTTTTCTGATATATATCCTTGGGCAAGGGAAACAAATGTAAATAAATAAATAAATAAATAGATAGATAGATAGATAGATAAACCAATAAATAAATAAATAATAAAGAAATAATAAATAATAAATAAATAAACTAAAATGATTTTGCACAGCAATGAAAACCTTCAACAAAACTAAAAGAACACCTATACAACGTGAGAAGATATTTGCCTATGATTTGTCTGATAAGTTGTTAATATCCAAAAATCAATGAAGAACTCAAAGAACTCAAAGAACTCAAAACACACAATCCAATTAAAAAATGGGCAGAAGACCTGAATAGATATTTCTCTAAAGGACATACAGATGGCCAATAGACATGTAAAAAGATGCTCAAAGTCACTAATCTACAGAGAAATGCAAATTAAAACCACAATGAGATATCACTTCTCAACTGTCAGAATGACTACTAAGACGGGTTGGTGAGGATGTGGATAAAACACAACTCTGGTGCACTGTTGGTGGATTGCAAATTGGTACAGCCATTATGGAAAACAGTTTAAAATTCCCTTAAAAAATTAAAATTGAAACAACCTTTTGATCCAGGAATTGCACTTCTGGGAATTTATCCAAAAAAAACCAAAAAAAAAAACAAACAAACAAAAAAAAAAACAAAGACACCAATTCAAAAATCCATATGTACTCTTATGTTCACAGCAGTACTTTTGACAATAGCCAAGATATGGAAGCAATGTATTTGCCCATCAATAGAAGATTAGATAAAGAGATGGCCATACATATATAAAATGAAATGTAACTCAGCCATAAAGAATTAAAATTTTACCATTTGCAACAACATGGATAGACCTAGAGGATATTATGCTAAGTGAAATAAGTCAGACAGAGGAAGACAAATACCATATGATTTCACTTATATGTTGAATTTATGAAAAAAAATAAATGAACAAACAACACAAAAACAGACTTACAAGTACAGATAACAAACTGATGATTGGGAGTGGGGTCGGGTCAAAATTTGAAGGGACAAGAAGTACAAATTAGTAGTTACAAAATAGTCAGGGGAATGTGGAATACAATATAGTGTATATAGTTAATAATGTTGTAATGGCTATGCGTTGTGCCAGGTGTGTACTAGAGTAATCAGGAGGATCACTTCATACGTTATATAGATGTTTCATCATTGTGCTGTACATCTGAAACAAATATAAAATAAAATTGAATTTTAAAAAGTTATGGAAAATAAATAGTTTCACAGCAAACAAAAATTGAGGGAATTTGTTGCCAGTATATTTGCCTTGTAAGAAGCGTTCAATTCTTCAGAAAGAAATTTGAATCTACATAAAGAAAAAAAGAGTGTTATGGAATAAATAAATAAATAAATAAATAAATAATGGGAAAATAATATAATTTTTCTTCTTATTTGATCAACAGATAAGAGTTCATTCAAAATAATCATAGCAATAATATATTCGGTGCTTATAGCTTATAGAAAGTGAAATGAATGACAGCAATGTTATAAGGGATGGAAGGAAGGAATCAGAACTACTTTGTTATTTGGTATTTGCACTCTATGTGAAGTGTAGTGTTATTTGAAAAGGGACATGATTTAGTTGTAAAATATATATTGCGAATTCAAGGGCGATCATTTAATTGTTTTTTTTTAAAGAAGAATATTATATGTGTAAGAGATGAGAAAAAGTAGAATCATATAAAAAAGCTCAATTAAAATCAGAGAATGCATGAAAATAGTGGCAAACAAAAAAGAAAAAAAGAATAAGGGTAACCAACAGAAAACAGTAACAATTATGATAGATATTAATTCAACTATATCAATAATTGCTTTAAACAACGAAGGTCTAAATATACCAATTTAAAGACAGATGCTGTCAGAGTAGATAAAATAACAATATCTAACTATATGTTACTCACAGAAATCTCCTTTGTTTTTCCCAGCTTTATTGACATATATTGACATTTATATTATTAACATATAACATATACAAGTTTAAGGTGTACAATGCGATAGTTTCCTACTCATGTATATTGAAAAATGATCAGTGTGAAAATTTTACATAGTGTTACTAATTACCCACTATAGTCATAAAATCTTCAACAAAGCCGCTATAAAACATCCAATTTAAAGCAAAAGCCTGAAACTATAAATTGCATAGAAGAAAACAGGTACTAAACTCATGGACCTTGGTTTTAGAGAGGATTTTATGAATTGAACTTTAAAGACAAGGGAAGTAAAAACAAAAATAAATGAATGGGAATATATCAAACTAAAAAGCTTCTGCATAGCAAAAGAAATCATCAACAAAACAAAGAGGCAAACAACTGAATGGGAGATAATTGCAAACAACACCTCCATAAGGGCCTAATATTCAAAATATATAAAGAACTCATACAACTCAACAACAATTAAAAAAAAAAAAAAACAATCCAATTAAGAAGTAGAAAGAGGACTTGAACAGATACTTCTCCCAAGAAGACAAACAAACAGCTAACAGACATATGAAAAGATGCTCAACTTCACTAGTTATTAAGAAAATTCAAATCAAAACCACAATGAGAGACAAGCGTTGGAGAGGTTGTGGGAAAAAAGAAACCCTCATACACTGCTGGTGGGAATGTAAATTGGTACAGCCACTATGGAAAACAATATGGAGGTTCCTCAAAAAATTAAGAATAGTTACCACATGACCTAGCAATCTCTCTTCTGGGTATCTATCCTCCAAATTTGAAAACATTTATCCATAAAGATATATGCACCCCATTGTTCATTGCAGCATTATTCTTGCTGGCCAAGACATAGAAACAACTGAAATGTTTTTTGGTAGATGATTGGATAAAGAAGATGTGGTACATATAAGCAATGAGATATTACTCAACCATAAGGAGAGATGAAATACTGCCATTTGCAACAGATGACATGGATGGATCTTGAGATAATCATGCTAAACAAAATAGAAAAATTTGAGAATCATATGATTTCATTCATATACGGGATATAAAACTGAAAGCAACAAATGAACAAGAAAAACAAAATCCCATAGAAGCAGATTAGTAGTTACCATAGGGAAAGGGAAGAAGGGAAGGTATATAAGGGTTAAGGGAGTCAAATATATGGTGATTAAAGGAGATTTGACTGTGGTTGGTGAACATACAATGCAATATACAGATGATGTATTACTGAATTGTACCCTTGAAACTTATATAATTTTATTCACCAATGTCACGCCAATAAATTTAATTTAAAAAAGCAAAAGCAAGGCAATGTAGCTTCCTTGAATGGTGAATGTCTCATTTTATATCTATATCTACCTAGATATATTTTTAAATGCTCTCTAATGTAACTAAATACATGGTTGTGCTATATAATAATGCTGTTATATTAAGACAATTAAATGCTGGAAAACTACTACTAAAAATAACGGCTTTAAGTTTGAGATAGAGGATCTAAAGCCATTATCAGGCATTATCTAAAACCATTTTTAGATAGCAGGATCAATGTCTATTGAAACTGCTCTTAGTTTTCTGCAACAAAACAAAATCATCTGTATATAAATGAATGTTTATCCTTCTCTTTTTTTATAATAGTGTTCATTAATACATATTATTCAAAGTGATAACCAGTTATTAAGACATAATTTAAAGAGAAAGAATGGCCAAACCATATGCTACTTAATCTGTTCAAAACTGTTAATGCATCTCTCAGAAAACTTTATTTTATTTTATTTTATTTTGTTTTATTTTTTTTACTGACTTCTTTCTCAATGGTTCTACAGTAGAGATTTTATATAAGAATCGCTAGGATTCAGTGTGGTGTTTATACACTTTAAGTCATATATAATTTCTATGTGTCAAATGCCAAATAATGATCAATAAGACACAAATAGCTTATATTTTTATGAATGGATAATCCCATAAGGTGATAAGAAATATAAAGTTTGTAATCAATGTATAGCCATACTGAGATTCTATTATAAAATCTCCTCCTCTATAAAATATTTACTTGAGAATGCAGATTTGCATTTTGTCAAGAAGAAGAATGACATACATTGTTGATGGATTGCTAATATGGTCTATAATTTAGAGGTATAATGGGTTGTTCTTTTAAAATAATTCAATAATTTATATTCTGAGTTCAAAAATGAACTCTAGAGGTACAACTATAAGAGTAAAAAATTGCAAGGATTTGAATCCATTATGAAAAGTAATATTTAGATAGTTTGGAGTTAAGAATCTACATTAGGTGCTTTATTTAATTGGAGCTATGAATCATTTTCTGATACAGTGTATAAATTAAGATGATTGAATAATTGAAAATCAAGGGAAGGTTTATGACCCCAGACCAGAGTATATTAAGTGGGTCATATGGAGGCTATGTCTTCACTTTTTCAACCAACGGAGCTAAAAAACAGAGGTGTAAACAACTAGCTATATTTAATCAATCTCAAGGTGGTCAGAACTTAAGAGAACCCTGTCCATTGCACCTTCTAGTTTCTTCAACAATAGATAATAGAATTTATTGTGGGTGAGATCATGTTGTAAATGACAGATTCTTTTCCAAGATCACTTATAATAGTAATGCATCTTAAATATGTAAGAGCTCCATTAAAAATAGTCGACAGGCACAAATAAAAATGGACTGGTAGGGAAAGCTTTGCGTTTCCCTTCAGCTGAGTTAACCTTAAATTGACTACAATGATGAAAATTACGGAGACCAGGACTGTGATAAGAAGCTGAGCAGAAGATCAGAAACTCACAAATGCGCGGGATAAATCTAAAAGTAGGGAGATATCAAGGAAGATACTATTCGCCACATTGGACCTATAGAATAAGAGTCAAAATATGGCACTTGGTATTGATATTGAAATAAATATCCCCTCATTGTAACAAGCAGTCACCAATGAGATTTTTTTTTTGTTGTAAAAATATTAATATGAATACTGGGTAGAGAATGAGTTACAAATGACAGCATAGCAATGGTAGTTCTTGGAGACCAAGACCTAAAATTCTGTACTAACAAAGACAATGAACAAATTGAATTTTGACACATATCAGAATAATGAGGTTACCTTAAACTGAAACAGAATGTCTACAGTCCTCTTTCAGAGAATTAGTGAGGAATAATAGGAGTCTTGCAAGAACAGGTAAGCAAGAAATGAGTACACAGTAGTGTGGAGTTTATGATTGATACTGATGAGAAAGACTAGGCTCAGAGAACACATTGAGAAAGGATAAAGTAGACAGGAGTTTATACTGCTCAAATATTTCAGAAATTCTTGAAAATATAATACCATCAAATTTCTGTTACTCTCTTCTATTAGATTAGGATTAGGATTCACTGTCAAATAGAAAAATAATCTGATTATCATCCTAATCAATAACAATAAAATGAGATTTTAGGCACTTAAATCAGCTAAGTGAAGATCTAATTCTTAGTTTCTTGACTTCCTAAGTATGTCATGACTAAATTAAATAATCCCTCTAAGCCATAGCTGTCTCACCTACAGAATGAGGCAGTCAGGTGTTCGTAATGTGCTTTCAATATTGCCTGGTACATAATAAGTTCTCAATAAATGGTTGTTATGAAAAAAAATCTCATAAGCATAATTTCATTAGCACAGTTTTCTAATAAAAAAAAAGTACAGAAGAACTCATTGAACATGGTGGGACTGTGTAAAAAGGGTACCAAACTGTCTTGCCTTCAAAAAGATTCCAGGTTAAGACAGTCTCACAGTGATGCACAGAACTTAATACATGACTGACATCAAAAATCACCACCAAACACAATTTCCCCTAGAATCCAGATTACAATAGTGACCCCTGCGATGCCGTTATCCTGTGCCACTGGGTAGGCTTAAGTACTTTTTTGTTATTGACCTTTAAGCCCTACTATAGCTAATTACGTGAGGAAAAAAAAAAACAAACTACATCTTTGGATGTACTGTAACCAGGCGAAAATGGAGGGACTTAGATAAATTCAGTTAGAAACCAGGAGGCAATGAGGGAACAGTTGATTATAAAACTAAGAAATGGGACTAATTCTAGCAGTTAACTCCTCCTTTGTGTTATTCCATGCCACTGGCTGTTAATATCACTAGCTGATTTAAGAAATATTTTGATTAATATTTGCTGATATCTGGGGTGGGATGTATTTGGGCAAAAGAAAAATCTGATAAGGCTGAAAGTCAGTCTCTGAGTGAAAATATGCCAGAGGTTGTGTTTAGAAACCTTGCAGAGGGTCTTAGATGCCATGCTAAGGATTTCAGCAAGTTTTTGTAAATAACAAAAAGCCAACGAAAATTATTGAGGAAAAAATGACAGCCTCAGAGGTATGCTGTAGGAAAGCTAACATAACAACAAATCAAATGGATTAGGCACCAGAAATTCTGAAAGCAAAGAAAAAACACACATACACAAATACACACACACACACACACACACACACACACACACACTACATGGTTACTTCAATAGGCTGGTGAAAGAGGTGGGAAGAGAAAGGAAATGACAAAGTCGAGATATGTTAAAGATGTATAATTTTCAGGCTTTGGTAATGGAGGGGTCATGAGACACATGAAAGATGACGGTGACAAACATGACTGATGCTTTCAGCCTGACTGACTGGAAAGATTGCAATATCATTAATAGAGACAAGGAACACACAAAAAGAAAAGCTATGGGAAGTGTTGATGATGTTTTTGATTTTTTTTTCAACCTTGGAAAGGAGCACTTCTTAAGCTTTAAGGTACTTGCAAATCACCTGAGGATTTTGCTAAAATGAAAATTGATTGATTAGAGGATAAGTAGAGCCTGTGATTCTACATTTCTAACAAGCACATAAGAAATGTCAATGTCACTGGCCCAAAGACCACAGTTTAAAGCAGGAAGGCTGCAGGGGATGGTAAACTCAGGGTCTAGAATTTTGAATAGAATAAGGCAGCACTGGTTAGAAGCTGTGTCAAAAATTCAGTTTGTGGACATTAATGAAATCCAAGTTAAAAAAAAAGGCAACATAATTCAGGTCAAATATTTTTTAAGAAGATTAAGCACAATTACTTTTTCTGTGTGCGTGAGAGGCAAACAAGTGTTTATTTGCAATCAATAAGAATAGCTACAGAAAAAATTAATTCTTGCAGAGGTCCAAATAATGTTCTGAGTAGAAAACGAAGGTAATAGGTATTTATGAGAAAGGGAAAGGAAACAATTACATCAATAGAAGGAAGGCATTTCTCTTGGTGAAGATAACAGTGAAGTTAATTCTCAACATTCTAAATATGTTTTTATTTTTTAATTTTTAATTAAAATATAGTTAGCGTGCAATATTATATTAGCTTCAGGTGTATGCCATAGTTATTCAACATTTGTATTCCTAAAGAAATGATCACCATGATAAGTCTAGTAGCCATCTGACACTATACAATGTTATTAAAATACTATTGACTATGTTTCTTATGCTGTACATTACATCCCATGACATTTATTTTATAACTGGAAATTTAAATCTCTTATTCCCTTTCACTTTCCCTCCTTTAATTTTTTTTCAATTATAGTTCACATTCGATATTATTTTATATTAATTTCAGGTGTACAGCATAGTGGTTAGACATTTATGTGCTTTATCAAGTGATCTCCTGATTAGTCTACTACTCATCTGGCTCTATACATAGTTATTACAATATTATGAACTATAATCCTTATGCTGTACTTCACATCTCCTTGACTATTTTTTTAACTAACAATTTGTAGTTCTTCATTTATTCTTTCTTTTCACCCAGTCCCCAACCCTCCTCCAATCTCACAATCATCAGATTGTTCTCTGTATTTGAGTCTGTTTCTGTTTTTGTTTTCTTTTTTGTTATTCATTTATTTTGCTCTTTAGATTCAACATATAAGTGAGATCCTATATTTGTCTTTCTCTGCTCATTTATTTCCCTTAGCCTAATACCTTCCAGATCCATCTATGTTGTCAAAAAAGGTAAAATTTCATTAGTTTTATAGTCGAGTAATACTCCACTGTATATAATTAACATTTCTTCTTTAGCCAATCATCTATCGATGGGAACTTAGGTTGCTTTTATATCTTGGCTATTGTAAATAATGCTGCAATGAATAAAGGGGTACACATCTTTTTGAATTAGTGCTTTGGATTTCTTCAGATACTCAGAAGTGGAATTGCTAGGTTATAAGGTTGTTCTATTTTTAATTTTTTGAAGAACATACAAACTATTTTCCATAGTGGCTGTACCAATTTGGAATTCCACCAAAAGTATATGAGGGTTCCCTTTTCTCCGCATTCTCTTCAACACCTGTTGTTTGTTAATTTTTTGATGATGGCCATTCTGACAGATGTGAGGTTATACCTCACTGTAGTTTTAATTTTCACTTCCCTGATTATTAGTGGCCTTGAGCATCTTTTAATATCTCTATTATTCATTTCTTTGGAGAAATGTTTACTTAGGTCCTCAGTCCATTATTTTAATTGGAATTTTTTGGTGTTGAATAGTATGAGTTCTTTATCAATTTTGGATATTAACCCCTTATCAGATGTATCATTGGGAATATCTTCTCCCACTCAGTACATTCCATTTTCATTTTGTTGATGATTTCCTTTGCTGTGCAAATACTTTTTTAGTTTGATTTAGTCTCATTTGTTTATTTTTCGGTTCCCTTGCCTGAGGAGATATATTAAAATAAATATTACTAAGACCAATGTCAGAGAGTTTATTGCCTATGTTTTCTTCTACGAGTTTATGGTTTCAGGTCTTACTTTTAAGTCTTTAATCTATTTTGAATTTATTCATGTATATGGTGTAAAAAGATGATCCAGTTTCATATTTTTGCATATATCTGTCCAGTTTTTCCAATGCTATTTATTGAATGGGCCATCTTTACCCCCATTGTGTATTCTTGCCTCCTTTCTTGTAGATTAATTGGCCATATATGTGTGGGTTTATTTCTAGGATTTCTGTTCTGTTCCACTGATCTATGTGTCTGTTTTCATGCTCGTACCATGCCATTTTGGTTACTATAACCTTGTAGTATATTTTGAAATCAGGTAGCATGATACTTCCAAAATGAATTCTTTCTCAAGATTGTTGTGGCTAGAGCACAATTATACTTTAAAAGTTCTTTCAGGAGACTCAATTCAAGATGGCATAGAAGGTAAAGGCTGTACACGTTTCCTCTAGCGGCCACACTAAAATCATAACAAAACTACAGAGCAACTAGTATACAGAGTCACCATAAGTCTGGCAGAATAGAAGCCTTACAACTAGGTCACCTCAAATAACAGGTCACCACAAAATGGTAGGAAGGGCAAAGACACGAAACAACCCAGTCCCACACCACATGTGGAGATCAAGAATCGGGAGAGTTCTCTTGGCTGCAGAGCCACCTCCCCTGCCTAAGGAGTGAGGGGTCCTGGCCACACACTGGGCTTCCCAGCCCAGAGTTTCATGATGAGAAGAGAAGTCTCCACAACCTCAGGCTGTAAAAACCAGCAGACGTTGTGGCTGAGGGAGAACGAGGACTGGGGGAAGTGAAGACCTTCCTCTTAAAGGGCCCATGTCTGGCCTTACTCAGTGATGGACTCGCTTGCTCTGAACTCCAGCATTGGGGCAGCTGCTCGAGGGGCGCCAAGGACATACGGGGAGGTGCTGAGTTGTCGGGTGTCAGGGTGAGAGCTAGAGGGGTGTCTGGCTCCTGGACAGAGATATAGCCAGAAACCAATATTTCTTTGTTGTTGAGTCCTCCTCCTCACAGCCTTCAGATGCAGGCACCATCAATGTGCATAACACAGGTAGCTCTGTCCAAGGTGTTCCCTGAGAATCTACCTCTCTCACCTTGTGGGCCCACCCGAGCCGCTTCCGGTGATTTAATCCATACAAAAGGGCTGTTTTGGGTCCTGTTAAGAACTTTCATAAAATCTTTCAAAGACTCATAAAACCCAGAGAAGCAACATCTGGTCTCGGCATGCCCCATACCTGTTGCTGAGTAGCCCCAAGCTCCATAGCAGTGGAGGTGACCTTGGTTTCTGACCTGGTCTGATGAGCACCTATAAGCACAGCATGGGTGGCAACCATTTGTGGATTACTCAGTGAATCTTACCAGGTGGCCCCAGTGGTGCACAGGCCTGCAGCTGGATCCCTCTTAGGTCAGTGCCAAAAGGCCCCACAGCACACCTACTACATAAAGACACTCTACTAAGACCGGAAAACTTAGGAATCCTACCTAATGCATAGAAATAGACACAGGGAAGCAGCCAAAATGGGGAGGCAAAGAAGTATGTCCCACTTGAAGGAACAGAACAAAGCTTCAGAGAATAAAAATTCACCAGAATGGGGACAAGCAATGTACCAGATGCAGAGTTCAAAACACTGGTTATAAAAAATGTTTGAGTAACTTAGGGGAAGAGAAGATGAACTCAGTGAGAACTTTAACAAAGAGACAAAAAACATAAAAGAGTGGAAATGGAAACTATAAAAGAAACCAGTCAGAAATGAGGAATATAATATCTGAGATGAAGAGTACATTAAAGGGAATCAACAGAGTGGATGAAATGGAGGATCGAATCAGCAACATAGAGAATTGGAATAACAGAGGACACCAAATAAGAACAGCAACAAGAAAAAATAAGCCAAAAAATAAAAGATAGTTTAAGAACCCTCTGGGACAACATCAAGTATAACAACATTTGCATTATAGGAGTACCAGAAGGAGAAGAGAGAGAGCAAGGAATTGGAAAACTATTTGAAGAAATAATGACAAAAACTTCCCTAACCTGGTGAAGGAAATAGGCGTACAAACCCAGGAACTTTGAGAGTCCCAAACAAGATGAACTCAAAGAGGCCCATGCCAAGACACATCATAATTAAAATGCCGACAGTTAAATACAAAGAGAGAATCCTAAAAGCAGCAAGAGAAAAGTAATTAGTTACCTACAAGGGAATACCCATAAGACTGTCAGTCGATTTCTCAACAGAAATATTGTAGGCCAGAAGGGTTTGGCACAAAATTTTCAAAGGGATGGAAACCCAAGACCTACAACCAAGATTACTTTACCCAGCAAAGTTATCATTGAGAACTGAAGGATAGATAAAGAGTTTCCCAGACCAGAAAAAACTAAAAGAGTCATCACCACCAAGCCAGTATTACAGGAAATGTTCAGGGGCGGTGGACTTCTTTAAGAAGAAGAAAAATTATGTATCAAAAGTCTAAACAAAGAATGACAATAGCTACATATCTATCAACAACTACTTCAAATGGAAGAAGTAAATTCTCCAATCAAAAGACAGGGTAGCTGAATGGATAACAAAACAAGACCCTTACATATGCTGCCTATAAGATACTCGCTTTTGATTAAAACACACACACAGACTAAAACTAATGGGATGGAAAATGATATTTCATGATGGACCTGGAGGGTAGTGTGCCGAGTGGAGTCAGATAGAGGAAGACAAATGCCATATGATTGCATGTATACGTGAAATCTAAAGAACAAACAAACAGAAATAAATTCATACATACAGAGAAGATTTTGAGGATTACCGGATGGATGGGAGTTTGGGGGAGTCAGTGTAAAAGGGGGAAGGGATTAAGTATAAATTAGTAGTTACAAAATAATCATGGAAATAGAAAATATAGCATAAAGTATATAGTGATTAATATAATAACTATATATGGTGTCTGATAGGTACTAGAGTTATTGGGGTGATCATTTTGTGAGTTATATAGATATCTAATCACTACGTTGTACACTTGAAACTAATATAATATTGTATGCCTACTATAATTGAAAAATAAAAAAAGAAAAAAGAAAAGAAAAAAGTGCTTTAAGTTTCTTGCTACTTATTTAGAGTATCAATATACACATATGCATCCTCACTGCTCACACTCACAAACATGAACACATATAAAAACAAACACATGCAATTTTTTGACTCATTGCATAATTTTATTTTTTTCCAAACAGAAAGCCTCGAGAAACATCTATGTATCCTGGAATAGGTCACTATCTACATTAACAAGTTATGATGGAGAATTGAGAAATTAATGTTTCTTCACACATGTCATAGTCACACATAATTGACTCCAAATTACTCTTTCTCCTTTAACTCCCACCCTCAACTTAATGATAATTTTAATCATATGGACAAAAACTCTTCTTGTAATTCTCAGTTAGAAATATGAATTACCTCTAACATGGCTCCTCTTCATTAATCAGCAAAAATACATTTCTGTCAGAAATACTATTTAACATGTTGTAATATAAATTAAACATTTTGATAACTTTATATCTTTTTTCAAAGAATTTGGTTAGCCTGACCCAGATAACACATAGAGCCTACATAATAGACAGAGAAGGCACATTGATATAACATGAACACTTGACTGTATACAACTTCTCGGATAAATTAGAGATTTTCTTTTAAACAAGAAGTTGCCTTCTCTGATAACCAAAAGAAGGGACATTAGAACAACCCAAGCCCCTGCTGTGGTAATTTTTCTTTCATCAGTCTCTGAAATCTCTATCCCATGCTGACTTTCATAAGAAGTATAAAATCTCTAATACTCGGTCACCTGGGAAGCTGTGATGTTAATTGCCAAGGACCTGCATGACACAAAAGCAGAAATCAAAGAGGAAGAAGAGGCTCCATGTGGATAAGCAAGCCTGAAACTCACCCCAGGCATATATTGTGAATTTGTGAGAGGAAGTGCAGAACATCACAAATGGCATTTCCCATGGTCCTTAGTTATCAGGATTATCCCTGCAAATTTTCAGCAGAGGAAAAGGCAGGAGTGATAAACTTATTTCCAAAGCCCTTTCCAACAACCCTCATATTTCACACATTCAACTGCATATAGAAATATTAACCAACTTGCCAGTATTTTTACAAGTCTTCCAAATGGGCTATCTTTTAAAGATATAATTGGAGGCAAGCTAAGAATACAGAAGGCCCTCAATAAATGCTCCTATGAATGGGTGAGTGAAATAAATGAATGCATGAGAAGGTGAATGAAAAGCCTACAAACTCCAGAGCCTAAATCTTTAAAGGGTCAGAAAAGTACCTTTCCTGATGGAACAATTTCATCTCTACTTGGAAATACTAATTTGTGCCTTCAGAGAGTCTATATAACATATTGTCCAATCTGGTCAACTCATGTTTATAAAAATAGTTTTTCCAGACAAAACCTATTACCAGAAAAAGTAAAAACTGATAACTTTTTTATGCCCTCTGCCTGAGCCCTGGAATCTGTTTGGTTCAAATGTGAAGTCTGGGCCCTGTTGGCTTTTATCCAGTGTTGCAGCAATTCAAGGAAGTTTAAGTTGCATTAGACTTGGTCTTTTACCATTACAAGGCATAAAGCACAGGTGGACTTGAGGGGTACCTGAAATTGGAAGGCAAATTAGTCCTTTCACCTTTCACCTAGATGCCTGATAGAAGCCAAGATCTACATCTTTGGACAAAAAGCAAATCTATGGTTTCCCTAAATGGCAGCATTTGGTTATTTTGCTGGGAGTTAGTAAAAATTTTATACAGATCTTAAAACAACAGTGACAAATGTTTGGAAAGTAAGTGTACTTAAGTATACTGACTAGAAGATCCTTAAGGACTATTATGGAAATTTAAGGATGCTGTGAGCAAATATCAAAATCTTTTATCTCAGTCTCTAATATGGGAATTGATTCCCTATAAACCACACCTCAAGGTTCCCCTCTTTCAATATCACGAAATAGATGTTTCATGGCTTTGACATTGAGGGCATTTAGGTAACTACAAAAATTCTTTGTAAATGGCACAAGGTTATGCAAATATTAATTGTAGTTGTTGTTAGTGTTCTTATGCATAAGAATATGCATAATGTAATTAAGTCATCTAAAGAAGAATTAGAGTCCCTTTGCCCCAACTATTGACACAAATTAGCCATAACATACATCTCTGAGGGAAATAATACATTTCTTTCTTTTTAACTTTCAGCTTCTTTGTGTCTTCCCAAAATTCATATATTGAAGCCCTAACCCCTATGGTATATGGAGGTAGAGCCTTTAAAAGGTAATTAGGTAATGAGAGTGAAACCTTCATGAATGAGGTTACTGACCTTATAAGAGGCATGAAAGAGATTATCTCCATCATGTAAAGATACAACAAAAAAGGCATCTGTATGCAAACATGAAAGCACTCAGCACATTAACCTTGGATTTTCCAACATCCGGAATGATAAAATAAATAAGTATATGTTGTTTAAACCACCCTATGGTATATGTTAAGGCACTCTAAACTTACTAAGACATAGTTAAAACTATTTTAGAAGCTTTAGCTTAAGTGATTCCTTACTTTAAAACTGGAGTGATGAGAACTCAATGATAAAATAATGAATAGGGTGGCTAAGTTTCTTGACTTATTTCTATCTGCACCTTAAGAATGATAATATTGACCCATACTTCTTTCCAGTAATCCTGTCAAGAAGGACTGTGTAGGACAAGCTTCCTGGAATACAGACATTAAATCATATTAACATTTTTAATCCCTACCTCAATTTGTCCTTGTTTCCATTTCCCAGTGTGCATGGAGAATAAGGAATTGATGAGAACATTTACACAATGTTTAATTATGCTAGAACAGACTTTGCTGTGGCATGTAACATGGGCCAAAATCCACTGGAGAAAATATTGTAATAAAAAGTTTTGCACATCAAAATTTTTGTCAGTGTCCAACTAGGGAACAAATGGTTTTATTAGCACCTGATACAACATACATTTCAAACTAGGATTTGACACAGTTCCTTAAAGTTCATTATTATGAGATTAAAGAATCATGTTATCTAATGTCCCATACAAAGAGAAAACCATCTTAAAAGGTACTCATCCAGTCTATGTGCAAAAACCAATAATGGTAGAAATTTTATTGAAATTTCCTAATATTTCTTTATCAAAAGCTCAATGTTCCATTCCATGATTAAAAAAAAAAAAGGACAACAACAACAACAACAACAAATAACAGCAACAACAAACTAGGAATACAAGGGAAATTTCTTAGTTTAATAAAGTTAATCTACAAAAAAGTCACAGATGGCATCACAATTAATGAGGGAAGAGTGGCTGCTTTCCCCCTAAATCAAAAACCAAATAAGGACATTTACTCTTGTCACTTATTTACAATATTATACTAAAGGTTCTAGATAAGGCAACCAGGCAATTAAAATAGATAAATGGCATACAAAATGGAAAACAAATAAATAAAATCATCTGTATTCTCAGATTTTATATATAAAAAATCCTAATGAGTCCACTGGGTTGGGGGGAGGGGGAACTATTGGAACAAATAAACAAGTTAAACAAGATTGCAGGCTATAAGATCAATATGAAAAAAAAACTTGCAATAAGCAATCTAAAAACAAAATTAAGAAAATAATTCTATTGACAATAGCATCAAAAAGAATAAGGTACTTAAGAAAAAAAGCATGTAAAACATACTAAGAAAACTACAAAACAATGCTAAAATAAACTAAAGATCTAAATAAGTGGGAAAATACCCAATGTTCATAAATCAGAAGACAAGATTTTTAAGATGGCAATATTCCTCAAGCTTATATGCAGATTAAAGATCATCCCTAGCTTACTTCTTTATAAAAATTTATAAACTGACTCTAAAATTCATACGGAATTTCAAGGGACCCAGAATAGCCAAAACAATTCTGGAAAAAAAAAAAGTAAGAGGAAAGAAAATGGTATACGTAATAGAGGCTCTGTTTATCCCTCTGGCGACAACATCAAAGTTGTGAAAGAAACAAGTGGCAAATAGCAAGGAAAATTGCCTGGGATCTAGATGAACAAGCCATACGACTAGGAAGAGAACTAAGGAATCACCCTGCAATGGCAGAAAGTAGGACGAGGTGAGGACAGGGTGAGGATGTGAGGCTGTCAGGTCCCCAGCAGTTGAGTGGAACAGAGGCCATAGCAGCAGCAGCCAGCAGCTGCAGACTTAAAGGGGCCGTGTCTATGAGCGGATTTTCATGGTGACGGACCTGCTCGCTCTGAGCACCAGCACCAGTTCGGCTGTGCAGGGGGCATCAGGGAATTATATGAGGACACTGAGGTGTCAGAGTGAGGGCCGAGGTGAGACTCACTCTGTACAGAAGTGCCGGTGGTATCCACTGTTCTTCTGTTGAGCCCTGCCCCCTACCAGTGTGCAGACTCAGTGCCGCCATAGTTGAGACATCATCAAAATGGATAACAGACATCATAGTCCAGAGGAGTCGCTGAAACTCCATATCCTCAACTCGTGGCACAACTTGAGCCACATCCAGGTATGTTCATCCTTGGTCAAATGCCCCTTGCTGAACAGTGCCGAGACTCACACTGGTGGCAGCTGGCCTCGGTTTCTCGTGTGGCCTCTTGAGACAACTATAAGGACAGCATCTGTGGATTGCTTGCTGAATCTTAACAGGTGGTCCTGGAGCTGAATCCATCTCAGGACTGTGCCACTGGACACCTACCACACAAAGCCACACTAATAAGACCGGGAGACTTAGGAACTTTGTTTAGTACATAGAAACAGATACAGAAAGGCAGCCAAAATGGGAAGACAAAGAAGCAGAAACCATATGAGAGAACAGAAAAAAGATCCAGAAATAATGGAGTCAAGCAATCTAACCAATTCAGAGTTCAAAACACTGGTTAAACAGATGCTCAATGCAACCTAAATGCCCATCAACAGACAGTTGGATAAATAAATTTTGGTCCATATATACAAAGGAATATTACTCAGCCATTAAAAAAAATGAAATTCTACCATTTGCAATGGCATGGATGGACTTAGAGGTTATTAGGCTGAGTGAAATAAGTCACACAGAGAGAGATAAATACCATATGATTTCACTTATATGCAGAATCTAAGGAACAAAAAGAACAAACTAATCAAAAACAGACTCACAAATATAGTGGAGAATTTGATAACGGACAGAGGAAAGGGGTTTAGGATACTGGAAGAATGGGGTGAATGGTTAAAGAAGTACAAATTAGTAGTTGGTAGTTGGGCACAGGGAAGGGGAGCACAGCAGAGGGAATGCAGTTAGCCTTAATATGATGGCTCTCTGGAGGGCCAGGGGAGTTAGGGAATAATTGGGGAGATCACTTTATGAACTATATAGATGTCTAACCAATGCACTGTATATTTGAAACTAATTTAAATAAATAAATTTTTAAAAAGATGCCCAATGAATTTATGGGAAGTGTAGATGAATTCAGTGAGAATGTTAATAAAGAGATAAAAAAAAAACATAAAAAAGGAAACGAAAATTATAAAAGGGAACCAGTAGGAAAATGGAAAAGAATTAAGTACTTCTACCAAAAGATAGAATGGCTGAGTGGATAAGAAAACAAGACTCCTACATATGCTGCCTACAAGAGACTCACTTCAGATTAAAAGAGACACACAGACAAAAAGAAAGGGAATGGAAAAAGATATAGCCTTGATGGACCTAGAAGGTATTGTGCTGAATGAAATGTGGAATCTAAAGAACAAAATCAACAACAACCATAACAAAAGTGGAAATAAGCTGAGAGATACAGAGAATATTTTGAGGGATACTAGATGGGAGGGGGGTTAGATGGGACAAAAAAAGGCAAAGGGATTAAGTGATACAAATGGATAGTTGCAGAATAGATATGGAGATGTAGAGTGTAGTGTGGGGAAGATGGTTAATAATGTAATAAATATGTAAGGGGGAAGTGGGGTACTAGGTTTAGTGTGGTGATCACTTTGCGAGTTATATGAATCTCTGATCACTATGCTATATAACTGAAACTGGTATATTATTGTTTGCCAACTATAATTGAAAAAAAACTTATTGAATTATACAATGTAAATACAAGCAACTAATTATCTATTATATTTCAATAAAGATGGAAAATTAAAAAAAAATGATTATGTAAACTGCCAAAAAAAAAATAGTGTGACTCACACTTCTCAATTTGAAGTCACTATAAAGTAATGGTAATCAAGACAGTGTGTTTCTGACACAAAGATAGACCTTATACATAAATTAATAGAACAAAAAGTCCAAAAATAAACCCATGCATCTATGGTCGACTGACTTTGACAAGGGTATCAAAATTACTGATGGAGAAAAACAGTCTTTTCAAAAAATTGTGCTGGAAAAACTGCATAGCCAAATGCAAAAGCATATGGCTGAACCCTTGCCTCACACTATATACAGAAAGTAACTCAAAATGAATTAAAGACCTAAATGTAAGAACTTTTTATGGTCTGGATATGCTCCCCGCCCCCAAATCCTATGTTTAAATTGTAATTCTCAAATATAATGGTATAAGAATGTGGAGACTTGGGAAGTGCTTCAGTCATGAGGGTAAAGAGGCTCCAGGTATTTTGAACAGGTTCTCAGATGTGGCAGTAGTGATTGCTATTGCTGCTGTTCAGGGAATTGCAATTTGAGGATCTCTGACTTACAACAACTTTGGTTGTAAGACATGGAGGCTATAAGACACAGCGAAGTCAGAAACATGGGGAAGTGAGACACATCTCCAGATCTCTCCCATTGAAACAAAAATAAGCTGAACAGCTAAAACTCAACAACAACAACAACAACAAAAATACAAACTGCACACCAGCACATCTGAGCGTGAGATCTGTGCATAGGAGTTACCACAGCTCAGAACCCCGAAGTCAGACAGTAGACTAGGAGAAACAAAGAAGCTGTCACAGCTGGAGCTCCCTGTAGGAGGAGGTGCAGCGAGTTCCCTGAACAAACCTGCCTGGGAGAGCTGTGAGCTCCACGTGGCCGGCGGCAGTGCCTGGGCATCAGGGCAGAAAGCACAGAAGTGGGGATGGCAGCGAAACGACAGTTGATTATTACTAGCCACGGTTGCAAAACACAAAGATGAACTTGGGCACCAGGCCTAGCTGGCCCAAGTCTGGCTGTTATCCAAGGCCTGGCTGATCCAAGGTCTGGTTGGTCCAAGGTCTGGCTGTGACACAGGCCCAGGGCTAGGAATAGGACCCCGACTTAGAAAATATGCAAACATACTTCAGCATATTGTATCTCACATGCGTGGCTGAATGTCACTTTTCTACTCTGCTATGTGAGAAGCCACGCAGTCCCCAGGAGAGCAGAAGGGGAGAGAGTAGAAGGGGCGAGAAGAAGGGGAGCACAAGAAAGGGGAGCAGAAGTGTGCGCAAGTCTGAGCGCCCAATGCAATAGACTGTACTCACCAATAGAACTGCACTTCGCAACAGAAATGCACTCTGCACAATAAAATTGTTGCCTGCTGTTTCATCCTCATGTCTGCATCTTGTGCATTCTTCCAACTGTGCATCTCACCATCTAACCTTCACTTTTTGGTCACCAATACTGCTGACACTTGGCAGAGCTGACACAAATTTCTGGGCCCTAATGGTCCCAATCTCCAAACAGAGAGGGCCTCTATCTCCATATCCACTGAGACCAGTCACCACAGAGACCCAGGGGAATCTGAGCGAATGCTACCAAAACTATTGCTCACACTGAAAGGGACTGAGACTAAGGGTAGCAAGCGTGATTGAATATCTATATATATAAAAAAAAGGTGTTATTAAGACTTTATATGAAGTAGGGATCCAAGAGGCTTAGACGCCACCTACTGGAAACCAAAAGAAAAATGCCTTCTTTAAAACAGGCAAAAGAGAGACCTTAATAATAAACGTCCTTTCTGGAAAAAAGGTAGAATACACTTTCATTAATACCCAGTCAGAGAAAATGTCCATTAAACACCATGAACAACCAAGGTGACAAGGCATCTCAGAAAGAAAGAAAAAAATCTCCAGAAAAGAAGCTTACAGACATAGAAATATGTGACTTAAATTACAAAGAATTCAGGATGGCCCTCTGAAAAAACTCAGTGAGATCCAAAACAATTCATATCAATAATTTAAGGAACTGAAGAAAAAAAAAAAAAACTAGATGAGCAAAATGAGTTTTTTAGTGAAGAGACTGAAACCCTCAAAAAGAACCAAATAGAACTTCTGAAGATGAAGAACACACTGCAAGAGATGAAAAATGAAATAGCAAGCTTGAGAAATAAAGTAGATCAAAATGGAGGGAAGGATTAGTGATATCGAAGACAGAAATCTATAAATAAATCAGAAGGAAGAAGAGAGAAACTGAAGAATGAAAACTAATGAAAAAGAAATACAAGAACTGGACGTGGTTGCATAGTGTGGTGGTTAGCACGTCTGCTTTACATGCAGAATGTCCTGAGTTCATGCCCCAGTGGAGCCATGGTCCATGGTCTATGGCCATGGCACCCTGAACAAGCCTGATGTCTGATCTCAGAAGCTAAGCAGGGTCGGACTTGGTTAGTACTTGGATGGGAGACCACCTAGGAAGACCAGGTGCTGTAGACATAAATAATAATAAATAATAAAAAATATATAAATAAATAAGAAAAGAAATACAAGAACTAGCTGATACCATCAGGAGAGGAAACATAAGAACAAAGAGCATTCTCAAAGGAGAGGAAGAGAAGTAGATCAGAAAGCATTTTCAGACAAATAGTTGATGAGAATTTCCCAAATTGAAGGAATGAGCTGGAGCATGGAATTCAGGAAGTCTATAGAACATCCAATTATCTCAACTCCAAAAGATCTTCTTCAAGACACATTGTATTAAAATTATGAAAAACAACGACAAAGACAGAATTCTCAGGGCATCTAGGGAAAAGAAGACAGTATAAAGAAAGCCCATAGATTATTGTCAGACTTCTCAGCACAAACCTAACAAGCCAGAAAAGAGAGGAATCAAATATTCAAACTATGAAATGAAAGGAACTACCAGCCTAGAATAATGTATTCAGCAAAATTCTCTTTTAGATGTGAAGGAGAAATAAAGACTTTTCAGACATACAAAAATTGTGGGAATTCTCCATTTTGAGGTATGCATTACAGGAAATACTGAAAGGGGTGAGCTTGCATAAATTAAAATGACAAAAAAAAAACCACACATAAATATGAGTAAGCTCACTAGCAGGCAGATAAAAGCAGAGGAGTGCACACCTTACATAGAACAGAGCATTATAAGCTTAAACAATAAGAATAGATTGGCTACAGCAAGATAGTAATGGACGTTCAGCATACATAGGGACAAATTGAGACAACAATGACAGAAAAAGGGAGTATTCAAAGATCCAAACTCGCAAAGGGGAAGGGAGATAAGGCACACAAAGAAAATGGACGACTGTATATATATAACTATCATCTACATATTCATATTGGTAACCATACACCAAAGCTTCAGAACTGAAGTATATAACATAAAACAAGAAGAACCAGAAGGAAAACCCACAAAATCCAATGAAAATAAAGAAAACAGAAACACAAGGACAAGGAAGCAATGGAAACACCGAGCTACCAGAAAGTAAAAGATAAAATGACTATAAGAAGACCTCATATTTCAATAATCACCCTAAATGTAAATGGACTGAACTTATCAATAAAAAGGCACAGAGTTGTAGATTGGATCAAAAACAAAACCCAACCATATGCTGCCTCCAGGAGACACATTTCAGATCCAAAGACAAATATAGACTCCAAGTGAAAGAGTGGAAAATGATATTTCGAGCAAATGACATTCACAGAAAAGAGGGAGTAGTGATGCTAATGTCGGAAGAAATAGACTTCAAAATAAAAAAAAAGGTAAAGAAAGATATGGTGGGATAATACATAATGATAAAGGGAATCATGCACCAAGAAGACATAACACTTATTAATATCTATGCTTCCAAGCAGGGAGCATAATATATCTAAAGCAATTACTAACAGAACTAAAGGGAGAAACAGAGCAAAACACTATCATAGTAGGGGACCTAAATACCCCACTGTTGGATATGGATAGGTCATCCAAACAGAAAATGAACAACGAAATAACATCCTTAAATGACACATTAGACCAACTGGACATAATTGACATTTACAGAGCCTTCTATCCCAAATCATGTGCTTATACATTCTTCTTTAGTTCACATGGAACATTCTCAAAAATTGACCACATACTGGGACACAGAGATAGCCTCATCAAATATAAGAGGGTTAAAATCATACCAACCATATTCTCTGATCATAATGCTTTGAAACTAGAGATCAACTGTAAAAAGAAAGTGGGAAGAATCACAAGTACATGTAGATTAAACAACATATTATGGAAGAATAACTAGGTAAAAGAAGAAATAAATAGAGAGATCAAGAGATATATAGAAATGAATGATAATGATAGTATAACATAATAAAACTTTTGAGACATGGCAAAAGTGGTCATAAGAGGAAAGTCCATATCATAAGAACCAGCCCCCAAAAAACAACCTAATCCTTCATATTAAAAAACTAGAAAATGAAGAACAATTGAAGTTTAAAGTCAGCAGAAGGAAAGAAATAATCAAAATTAGAACAGAAATAAATAATATTGAAAACAAAAACAATAGAAGAAATAAATGCAACAAAGAGTTGATTCTTTGAGGTTAATAAAATTGATAAACCCCTGGCCACATTCAGTAAAGAAAAAAGAGAAAGGACACAAATAAACAAAATCAGGGATGAAAGAGAGGAAATGATGACAGAAACTACAGAAATACAAAGGATCATACAAGAACACTATGAAAAAGTATATAATACTAAGTTTAATAACCTAGAAGAAATGGACCAGTACTTTGAAATATACAACCTTCCTGGATTGAATCAAGGAGAACTAGAATATCTAAATAGACGGATCAGCAGTATGGAAATTAAAACAATCATTAAAAACCCACCAAAGAGTCAAAGTCCAGGACCAGATGGCTTTACCAGTGAATTATACCAAACTTTTAAAGAAGATTTAATACCTATTCTCCTCAAACTCTTCAAAAAATGGAAGAGTAGGCAATACCTCCCAACTCATTTTATGAGGCCAATATCTCCCTGATACCAAAACCTTGTGAAGACAATGCAAAAAAAGAAAACTACAGACCAATATCTCTCATGAATACAGATGCAAAAATCCTAATTAAGATACTAGTGAATTGAATACAGCAATATGTTGAAAAGATTTTACACCATGATCAAGTGGGTTTCATCCCAGGGGCAAAGGGATGTAGTTCAGCATACGCAAATTGATTAACGTGATACACCACATAAACAAATTAAAAAACAAGAATCATATGATCATAGCAATAGATGCAGAAAATGCCTTCGACAAGATACAGCATCCATTTGTGATCAAAACACTTAATAAAATCGGTATAGAAAGCAAGCACCTTAACATAATAAAGGCTATATATGACAAACCCTCAGCCAACATTATACTTAATGGTGAAAAACGAAAAACCTTCCCTCTAAGAAGAAGTAAAGAAAATCTATTCAAATATCTGCATACCAATGTTTACAGCAGCATTATTCATGGTGGCCAGGACATAGAAGTAACCGAAGTGTCCTATGATAGATGATTGGATAGAGAAGTTGTGGTGCATGTATACAACGGAATATTACTCAGCCATAAGAGATGAAATACTGCTATTTGCAACAACATGGATGGACCTCGAGATAATCATGCTAAGCAAAATAAACCAGACGGAAAAAGTTGAAAGTCACATGATATCACTTATATGTAGGATATAAACCTAAAAGCAACAAACGAACAGGATAAACAGAGACTCATGGACATGGATTATAGACTAGAGGTTACCAAAGGGTAGGGGGAGAGGGTGGAAGAGGAGGTAGATGAGATAAAAGGGGTGAAATATGTGGTGACAGAAAAAAATTCTATGAACAGTGAACACACAATGCAATATATACATATGCCTTACTGTTAAGTTGTATACCTGAAACAGATTTTGTTAACTAGTGTCACCATAGTAAAAAATTATAATAATTAAAAATTTTAAAAAATAAAATAAAAAATTTAAAAAATGAAGAAAAATAAAGTCTATTCAATAAATAGTGTTGTGGGAAAAAAGAAAGAACACGGTCACAGAAGTCTACATAAAATATGTTTCCGTTCATATGAAAATCCAGAATGAGTAAATCTGAAGAGACAGGAAGTAGATTAGTGGTTGCTTAGGGCAAGTCTGGGAGGTAAGTGAGGGGATAGGTAAAGTATGGGCTTTCTTTTTGAGGTGATGCAAGTATTCTAAAATTGAATGTGGTGATGGTTTCACATATATATGAATATAAAAATTATTTAATTGTGCATTTTAAAGGGTAAATTGCATTATAGTAAGTTACATATCAACAATACTATTTAGAAAAAAACAAAAGAAAACACAGTCTTGTAACTTTGTTTAATTAAATGATAAAATTCTGCACAAACTCTCCAAGAACAGCACTTTCTTTGGAGTAAAAAAAATAATAATAGAAGTTGAAGAAAGAAAGAAGGAACAAATTAACATTTGTTTATTTATTTCATAAAAAAATGTATAGAGGGATGTATACCAGATAGAAAATTAGTAAATAAAGTCAAAATCCTGCTTTTAAGAAGATTACATTTTTTTCAACAAAAACTTATATACTGCTTCCTAAGGGTCAGACACTGTTCTAAGAACAAATATTTACTCCTTAATCCTCACCTAACCCTATAAATTATTATTATTCCCATTTTACATATGAAGATATAACTGAAGCCTTGATTCAAGCCTTATTTAGACTATTCCAGTGAGTCTTGGTGTATCCAGACTTGCCCTCCTATTTCATCGTCCACAATGCTGTCATGGTGATTGTTCTAAAATTAAAACCAAACATATATTCCTTAAACTCTTCAGTGACTTTCCATTACCTTTAGAAAAAAAGTCCAAGTTCTTAGCATGGTGACCAATGCTCTTCATGTCCTGACCCTCGCCTAACTCTGAACCTGTTTTCTTGCCCCATTTTCTTTTAACATGGTCTGCTCCAACCATGTTGAGCTGCTTTTGGTTTCCCCAACTAGGAAGATTTCACATCCCTGGGTCTTGGTACATGCTTCTTCTTTTCTCTGATTTTTCTTTCTACCTTCCAACATGACCCCTGACAAGCACTTACTTATCTTAAAAGACTCAGCTCAAGCTTTGCTTTCTAAATTAACCTTCCCTGACAAACTTCACCCCCAGTAGAATTGATCAACCTCTCTTCTCTTTCCCATTATAACTGGTATTCTTATCAAAGCACCTGTAATACTTTATTTGCATGAATTATTTTAGATATCTGTATCTCCTTACTAAATGATAAGATCATTGAAGTTAAGGACCTAGATGAATTTATTTCTGTACGTTGAGTTTCTGTCAAATTATGTGAAATCATAGTACATAGTTGATACATGTTTGTTTAATAAGTGAATGCAAAATGAATGAATTAACCAATAAATTGCTAGATCATTATTTAAATTTTCATGAATAAATCAATCAATGAATTAATCAATAGATCAAATAATCTGAATTTTTTGAAAACTTGCATTCTGCAGAGTTTATTGCCTTACCCTTCTACCAGCTATGTTGAGTTAATAGACTTTCATCATTGTGTCCCTTTTCAGGAGCTTATAATATTTCCGACCTGAACACATCCAATAACTGCACCATAAATAATGTTCATAATACTAATTGCCATTATTTAGTGATTATTATGTTCTAGGCACATTGCTTATCACTTTCCATATAGTTATTTAATGTTCTTAAGCTTCCTTCTTAATATATAAATATAAGTTGTTATTATGTATTTCCTAGGTCTATTATAAAGTTAAATATATATATGCATGTATATATTCATGGATATGTATCTAAGCTAATATGTATATGGATATGTATGCCTCCAAAAATCAAATAAGGCACAATGCATGCTACCTGAAATTTTGACCTAATCCTGAGATCTATAGGTTTGCTTTGATTCCATTCAAACTCTAAGTTTAAAATGCTTCCACAAACAGTATTTCTTTACCTTCAAGTGTCTTTTGTGCTCAGTATGTACTTTGGTCCTTATAACACCCATATGCAGTATTCAGGGCAGGGATTATCATTCACCATTTCACTACAATAATAAAGCAATTTTGTGACAGAGCCAAGACTAGAATCTAAATCTCCTCATAAGTTATTTGCATTTTTATATTGGGGTAATATATGATAAAATGTTATGTTCTAAAATGGGTGTCATTAAGATGAGCACATTTGAAGAGAAGAAGAGTAATTAGGGAAATTGTTTTATAAACTATATAAATGTGTAACCAATGTACTATATACTTAAAACTAACAATAAAATAAAATTTTTTTAAAAAGTAGAAAAATTAAAAAAATATGAGCATATTTGATACAACTTTCATGTCAAACTCATAAAAAGCTTTGAAATTAAATTCTACTGCTTGACTTCTTTTTTCATTGTTTTTAAGCCTTCAAATTTTCCTTACTCTCATATTGAGGAAGCATTCTACATTTCCTTCTTGTTTACAATTAGTATGTTATTATGAAGCTGGAAGTTTCAGGTGAATTTACCTTCCAAGTCTGCCATCTTCTTAACAATGCCCACTGTGGCATCTTTGGGAGTTTGCAAGAAACTTTGAGAGGTGCTCTGATGCTAATCATACCTCCAGAGCCTTGGGGAATCTCTGAGATACAAAGCTATTAGAAGTCTTGTGTTTGTCTGGGACCAGCCTAAAGCATCACAAGTGGAAAGGATATTTTCCCAATTTAAGATGAGTACATAATTTTTCAATGTTGAAACAAATTTTCTTAGAAATCTATTTAAAGACTATTATGTGATATTTGGCTGGTCAGTCCTTATCTCCTTTTTTTCCTGCCAATCTGTGGCTCCTACTCCGTGTCTCAGGCCTACATCATAACATAAGGGAAAGGGAGAAGGCAGAGTTGTCTTATGGATTTGTGCATAATTCCAGATAGACACTCAAGGACTGTGATGAGAAATTACCTGTACAGTTAGCTCTTTGGAATCCACTACATACTCTCTCTTTTGCTTGTCCTCTAATTAAAGGTTTTTCAAGAGTTCACTAGAAGTAAAGTTAGTGAATAAGCCTTTTGCTCGTCACAATCTTTCCAAATCAGAGAAGTGTCTCCATACTAGCTCAGTCTCTATGCCCTGCTTTTTGCCCTTTGCTCACAGTAACTCTTACTATTCAGTGTTCTAAGGCCTTTATTTCACTGGTAGGATGCTTCCCTTCACTAAGCTACAGAATCCACAAATGTTTCCCTTTTTATCTTAGACCCAGATTTTTCCTGCTACTTTTACTAGGCCTTAAAATAACTTCCTCAGTTGTCTTCTATATGCAAGAAAGATATTTATGACCCACTAACAAAAAAGGATCCTTTGAGTACACAACATTTATATAGAATCAAGGGTGTTATAACTGTTTAGATACATCAGGACCATCCATGGAGAAGGAGTGAAAGTAAGCATGAGGGTATTCATGAAACAATGAGGAAACTAACCTGACTCAAGTGGATAAAACTGGCTGAAGAGTTGTAGGAAATAGAAGTGGATGTGGAAATCAATAACATATATCACTGTAGTTTGTCTGCATATTTACATTCTTGATTGTTGTAGTTTGTCTGCATATTTACATTCTTGATTGTCATTTTCCCCCACCAGGCAGTAAGCTTCATGAAATTGAGAACCGTGTATGAATTGTGTGCGTGTGTGTGCGTGTGGGTGTGTGTGTGCGTGTGTGCCAGCACACGTGCATATGCTATTGTATCTTCACTGCCAAGCATGCTGCCTGACACATGGTGAGTGCTCATTAAATATTGTTTAATAAATGTATTAATGCATAAATAAATGAATGCATGTTAAGTGATAAATGAAGAGCTGCTATAGTTGACTTTGCATGCCAGATGCAGAAAGACATATTTGATACAGTTAACAAAAGAGCCCATGGGTTTTTTTTTAACCAAGATAGTTTGTTGGAAGTGGAAATGGAAAGGCAAAAATAAGGGCTATTTCAATGGGGGAATCAACAACACGTGCGCTCTTTGTTGTGCATGCTCTATCCCAGCTGTTCCCTTATGCACATTTGTCTACCGGTTGAAGACTATGTCATGACACTCACTAATTTATTATAGAAAGAATGTGAAGAGACTACTGACCAAAATTTAAATATATATAAATAAATAAATATATATATATATATATATATATAATGTCTTAGTTCTCTGGAAAGCCCAGCAGTGGTATACAAAAGTCCAATGATTTAAAAAGTCTTCTTTCTCTTTTCTTTATTTGTTTTTCCTGTACAAAATGCTCCTTTTTATCCCCAACAGCTCTTGTTTGCCAAAATTTAATTGCTGTTTGGAAAGAGGTCCCTGAAGGTCTTAAAAGTTAATTATTCCTTTCTGGCGAAGATCAGAAACTTGGAACTTTAATCGTGAGATAAATGGTCTGGTGGCACTTTGGAACTTCAACTTATTTAAGTTACTGAGTAGCTCATCAACTCACTCCTTGAATTTTGAATTAAACCTGGACCCCAGTTATCATGAGTACCTCATTTGAAGATAAATGTTTTAGAAATTTAGTTCAGAGCAAAGTATGCCCCCAGAGATACAGCTCTTGTGACAGCCTCCAGATAAACATATGGATAAACAGATTTTGAACTTAGATGGAGAGAAAAGGAGAAATGGCATACTTTCTATAAAATAAAACTGTTCAGTGAAAGGCAGATACTTGGTAGTTAAATTTTTCTGGATAAGTGAGGGATAACCAAAAGGCTTTTGGACTTTAACCCCAAAAGTATAATGCTTTCGAAATGCCTGGGTCTGTTTTCCAGCCTTAGTGGGTAGAGTGACTGTCATTAGATACTTTTGCTGACAGAGAGATGAACAGGAACTTCAAGTCTTCAGGTTGTATATTTTCACTCTCTGACACTTAAAAGAGTAGGAAACTGGATAGGGTATGTACAGAGCCCAGGACATTTCCTAAAAGTCATCTAATTTAGTTTAAAGGCTGAGGTTCAATATATTTTATCATTTCCCTCTTTTGAAAGAAAGTGAAAATTTGGTTTGTGTTCAAGTTCATTAGAATAAGATGACACATAGATAAATATTGCCAAAAGGAAAGAGATGTCTAATCTAGCATGTTGAAAATTGAGATAACCTAAGGGTGTTGACGCAAACAAAGCATTTCAATTACTTCAGTTCTCCTTATAACTTTTCTAGGGGAGACTGAACAAGAATGTATGTGGGTCAAATGCCAGTGAAAGAAATGTTTGACTAAGAAATTGAATAATTTAATTAAATAAAAAACGAGGCATTCAAATCAAAATTTTGACAATTGCAATTAGACCTAACCCAAAATATCTGTCTTCAGAGGTTTCCAGCCATTTGGAAGCTTGAGAAGGTGAGAAGAGTTTTGAAATCTTGCCAGGATAGTTTGCAGAGAGATCGTCACTGTTCCAAATCTGAAAAGTCTTGAAAAGTTGTTCTTTTATAAATTCTCATTCTGCTCCATTTACTGGTACATGAGAGGGACCTCCAATGGTGAGTCTGTAACAGTAAAAGCCTCCATTTTTTCCTCCCATCCTCCTTTTTCTTTCTGGATCTCTAATCATTTATCAAACACGAGCAACTTCCAGGAAGTTAAAAGGCAACCATTAGTTGAAGAGAAAGTTAAGATGTATAAATTATTGCAGGTGAAAAGACTAAGATGAGAAACATGATAGGCTCAGTTTGCCAGGAATCTTTCAATGATAATCCTAGGATGAGAAAATCAGCACTGTCTTTTCAGGGCAGAGCCGAGACTAAACGAACAAAAAATAGGCCCCTCGATTTAGATATTGGGCTGCTTTTAAGTGTGACAGGAAGATTGTCATCAATTTTAGTTCCATAGGTCCAACCACAGTACTAATGGAGGCAAGGTCATGGGTTTGATCCCAATCTCTATAAGTAAGCTTAACACAATTTGAAAACAAGTCTTCCCATGGTCATAGAATGGTCACCAGTTTTTAGCCAAATGGCTCATCAATTTATTCTGCTGGGCTCACAAGAGACTAAGGAATGAACTTTTTATAAACCCTTGCTCAATATTAGAGAAATGAAATATTTCCTGTAGCTCATTAGGGATAATAGATCCATATAAAGAGGGAAAACATTTATTTATCAATATTTAATATTTAACAGCAAAAGCCTTGTGTTTTATAGAGTTCTAGGAATCACAGAGACCTTAATTTTTTGTTAAAATTATTGGGATGACATTGGTTAATAAAATTGTATAGGTTTCAAGTGTACAATTCAATAATATGTCATGTGTACATATTGTATTGAGTGTTACAACCCAAAGTTAAATTTCCTTCTGTCACCATGTATTTGACCCCCTTTACCTCTACCTACTCCATAGTAATCACCCATGTAATTCTATGCAAAACCAGTTCATTCTCCCAGGTTTAGCTTGACTGTCATATAAACAGCAACGTCCAGGAAAAAGGTAGGTGGACAAAGAGAGGTTGTCTTTCACTATGAAACATCTAAAAAGTTCCATTCACACATTCATTCAGCAAATAATTATTTTTAAAAATTTGTTTATAATTTTTATATTTTTATTATCTTCAATTATAGTTTAAATATAATATTAATTTCAGGTATACAACAGTGTCTAGACATTTATGTAACTTACAAAGTGATCACCCGATAAATCCAGTACCCATCTGACAACATCCATAGCTGTTACAATGCTACCGACTACATTCTCTATGCTGTAATTTGCATCCTCATGAATATTCTTTAACTACCAATTTGTACTTGTTCACTCCCTCCCTTCTTCACCCATCCCCAAGCCCCCCACAATCGTACAACCATCAATATACTCTCTGTATCTATGAGCTGCTTTCTGTTTTTCGTTTATCCTGTTCTCTGGATTCCACATATGACATTTATCTTTCTCTGACTTACCCCACTCAGCAGAACACTCTCTAGGTCAATCCATGTTGTTACAGATGGCAAGATTTCATACTTTTTTATGGCATCGATGGACATCCAGGATTGCCTCCATATCTTGGCTACTGTAAATAATGCTGTGATGAACATAAAGATTCACATGTCTCTTCAAAGTAGTGTTTTGGATTTCTTTGGATAAATATCCAGAACTGAGATAACCGGGTCCTTCTTTGTCTCGTTATAACCTTTGTTTAAAGTCTACTTTGTCTGGTATAAGTATTGCTACCCCAGATTTTTTATTGTTTGTTTCTATTGTTATGAAACGTTTTTTTATCCCTTTAAATTCAGTCTCCATGTGTCTCAATCTAAAGTGAGTCTCTCATAGGCAGCGTATTTTATTTTATGATCCATTCAACCACCCTATATGGTCTTATTTTATGATCCATTCAACCACCCTATATTTTGATTGAAATACTTAGTACTTTTACATTTAAAGTTACTATTGCTAGATATGTAGTTATTACCATTTTATTATTCATATATCTTATTATTTTTTTCTTTTTTCTTCTTCTTAAAGAAGTTCCTCTAACATTTTCTCTAACACTGGCTTGGGGAAGTAAACTCCTTCAGCTGATTTTTTTTTTGGTCTGAGAAGTTGTTTTTATCTGTCCTTCAATTCTAAATGACAACTTTGCTGGGTAGAGTAATGTTGGTTGTAGGTCCTTCCTTTTCATCACTTTGAATACTTTCTGCCAAGCCCTCTGGTCTGCAAAGTTTCTGTTGAGAAATCAGCTGACAGTCTTGTGGGACCTCCCTTATAGGTAACTGTTTTTCTCTTTCAGCTTTTAAGATTCTCTCTTTGTGTTTAACTTTTGATGTTTTACTTATGATGTCTCTTGGTGTGGGCCTTTTTGGGTTCATCTTGTTTGAGATTCTCTGTGCTTCCTGGGTTTGTATGTCTATTTTCTTCACCAGGCTACAGAAGTTTTCAGTCATTATTTCTTGAAATAGATTTTAAATTTCTTGCTCTTTCTCTTTTCCTTCTAGTATCCCTATGATGCAAATGTTGTTACAGTTGACATTGTCCCAAAGGCCTCTAAAACTATCTTCATTTATTTAGATTTTTTTACATTTTGTTGTTGTTCTGATTGGGTGTTTTCTGCTACCTTATCTTCTATATCACTGATTTACATCTCTGCTTCATCTAATCTACTGTTGATTCATCTTAAGTTATTCTTCATTTCAGTTATTGTATTCTTCATTTATGACTGGTTCATTTTCATGTTTTCTATCTCCACTTTTATGTTTTCTATTTCTTTGTTAAAGTTCTTATTGAGTTCCTTTCTTCTTCCCCTAAGTTTATTTAGCATCCTTATCACCACTGTTTTGAACTCTGCATCTGCTAGATTGCTTGTCTTGATTTTGTTGAGTTCTTTTCCTGGAACTTTGTTCTGTTCTTTCATTTAAGACATATCTCTTTGCCTCTTGTTTTTGGCTATCTCCATATGTTTGTTTCTATGTATTCAATAGGACTACTATGTCTCCTAGTTTTTGTAGAGTGGCCTTACAAAAATATGTGTGCTGTGGGGCCCAGTGCTACAGTCTTCCCTGGTCACCAGAGTTGGATGATCCAGGTATGTCCCTTGTATGAGCTGTGTGTGCACTGTTGTTTTAGAGGAGCCTTGGTTGCTGTATGCTCATCAATGGGAAGGATTGATCCCTGTGCTGATTGGTTGTGAGGACTGGCCATGACCAGTGGAAGTGCTGTTGTGCAGAGAAAGACCTTACAGAGCAGGATTTACTTTAGCAAGACTCTGGTGCCTGCCTTGTTTGCCCTTTGAGTATGTTGTCCTCAGATGTGACCCCAGGTTGTGCACCAGTTTAGACCAAAGCTGGCCACTGGGCATGCAGGCCAGGGCCTCCTGCGGGGGGCAAGTTCAGCTGAAGCCTGTGTTCTGCCCAGAGCCATGTGGCAGATGGCCATCATCCATACTGGGTTTGGAAGCACCTCAAGAGTCCAAGCCACAGCATGAGGATGGCTGCTGCTAGTGCTGGGCTTCAGGTTTCTCATCAAGAAGTACAAGGCATGCTGAGGCTATATGCTGCTTGCTTATATTTTGTGAACCTTTGAGAGATTTTTTAAAAGTCTGCAGCATGAGCTAAGACAGGTTGTTTGTATGGAAAATCCACTGGGAGTCGCTTGGATGGTTCTGCACATTAGGAGAAGCTAGGTCTCAGGGAATCACCAGGACAAGTAATGAATGTTAGCAACATTGATGGAGACTCAGATATGGTACTCACCTGGGTCTGCAAGCTAGGTGGGGATGGGCTCAACAAAGGAACATTTCCCCTTGCCAGCACTTATGTCGGGAAAAAAGATGCCCCTCCAGCCCTTGCCCTGAAGCCAGACAACTCAGTTCCTCCCCATATGTCATTGGCAACTTCCAAGCTGCTGCCCCAGCACTGGAGCTCAGAGTGAGTCCATCACTGAATAAGTTCACGCATAGGACTCTGAAGAGGAAAGTCTCTGACAACCTCAGCCCTCTATCTCACTCAGCCACAGTGTCTGCTGATTTCCACAGCCAGAAGTTGTGGGGACTTCTTTTCCTGGCAATGGAACCCTGGGCTGGGAAGCCTGATGTGGGGCTAGGGCACCTCACTCTTCCTGGGGGACTTCTACAGCACAGATAATTCTCCCTATTCTCAACTATCACATGAGGGTGTTGTACCAGCTGTTTTTTTGTCTTTGCCCCTCCTACCATTCTCGAGGTGGCCTCTTCTGTGTGTCCCCAGTTGGAGGACTTTTGTTCAGCTACACTTCAAGTGACTCCCAATGATGGCTATTCTTTAGTTTAGTTGTAATTCTGATGTGGTTGTGAGAGGAGGCAAGAAGAACATTTACCTACTCTGCCATCTTGACTGAAATCCCAGAGAATAATTTTTGTGCATCTCCAATGTACCAGACACTATCTCTAGGTTTTGAGTATATACCCATGAGCTAAACAGACAAAACTCCCTGACTTCAGTGAGCATATATTCTAGTTGAGAGAGATAATCAATAAATATAATTAATAGTTGCCGTGTCCTCTTTCTACCCTACTGCGTGACAAGGTCCGGAGATGGGGACAGAGGCTTCAAGGAATGCATCGTCAAGAACGAGGACATGGCATGTGTTTAGGGATATTTGATTTCTTAGAAATGATCCTATTAATAGGGGGAATTTGGGTAGCACAAATTCTAGTAAGTGTAAACGCTGTACAAATGGATTTCCTCAAAATTGGCTCTGAGGAAAACATAGTAAATTCCCCGCGTATGGAAACAGCTCTAGTCACCCTGACATGTCCAGAATGCGTAAACCATTTCTTTGAACAATTATTAAGAGAAATTCCTTTTGACGCGCCTCTTAAAGATGTCATGAATAAATTATAACAAGCTGAATTACTAGAACCAGTTTATACTCCTGTTCCCACGCAGTCAGTAGAAAAATTAGTAAAGGATAAGAAATTTACTCATAAGCCTGTGCCTACTATGGAAGGGCCTCCTTTTGTGGCCTACTGGATAAATGGAAAACTCTGGTATCCACCTATGGGGGCTAATAATATGAAAAGATTACCTGATCTTCCTTTGCCTTTACAGGAGCTTATAATAAAGATAGTATATGTATGGTGAATAAAGATGGAATTCATGTGCCTTATAGTAGTTTAAGTTTCATAGAAAGGCTGGCTAGGTCAGGACCTCCTTGGTGCTTAAAAAACAAAGGAACGGAAACTTAGCTTATGAAAGCAGCTTTGTAAAACTGATGTTTATAAATATTTTCCTCAATACTGCACCAAGGAAACTTTTGAACAGCTATGAGAAAGGTTCAGCTTGAACTTTAGATATAGCATAAATCGAATAGCATTTAAAAGATTTCTTCAGGCAGAAAGAAAAACGATGTCTGCCCACAAGCCAATGCTTGCTGTTATGAATA
Organism: Pteropus vampyrus; assembly: GCF_000151845.1. NCBI lineage: Eukaryota > Metazoa > Chordata > Mammalia > Chiroptera > Pteropodidae > Pteropus > Pteropus vampyrus. The sequence continues at coordinate 2,010,211 of NW_011889347.1, forward strand.
CATCTATCTATCACCTTTACTTAAATCAAACTGTATCTTACATAATAGATATAAGAATCAAAAGTTTAGATTGTTCCATCAGGTAGTTCTGTTCTAATGATTGAGAAAAGAATGTACTAGTTAATCATGAATATTAATAATAATATACTCTATAAGATTTTCTGCTTCGCCTAACCACAGAAATTTAACTCCCTGCTATCTTAACCACAAAGTATAATCAAATGCCAAAATAAAAAGTATAAAAGTTGTACTCAAATCACAATAAAACGAAACAGTGTCACATCGTCTCTGAGTTGTGTAGTCAACTGTCTCCCGCGCCGACGCCTTGCCCACCTTCGGGGCCCCCTGGATCCTGTCGTGGCTGAACCGTGGCAAATAGTTAAAATATAGAGTGTACTAGAAGTAATAATTTAAGGAAAAATAATTTAGAAAAAGAATATAAAATTCAAGGAGCTAGAGATAAACTTTCAGGAAGGGTGGCCAAAGAAGGACTCACTGAAAAGATGCCTTGTGAGTAGATATCTGAGGGAATCGAGAAGGTAAGCCATATAAGAATTTAGGTTTTATAAATATACAGTAGCAATATTAAAGAGATCAAAGACTATGAGAAAAAGGTGTACTATGAGTATTTAAAAAACAAAAGAAGGCCAGTGAGACTGAAGCAAAATGAGCAGGTAAAAAAGCTACAGGAATTGGTGTCAGAAAGATAAAGGGGACATAAACTATGCAGGGCCTATTAGTCATAATAAAGAGATTGATGTTTAATCAGATTAAAATGGGAAGCTACTGAAATTTTATAATGGAAGAATGACCTGATCTGACTGACAATTTAATTCAGTCATTTGAACTGAATGGGAGCAAGGACAGAAAACAGAGGAACCAATAAGGAAGTTGCTGACAAAAGCCAGGTGAGTAATGATTATCACTTGAAATAAAAGATGGCAGTGTAAATGGCAAGATAAATAGTAAGATTCTGAATCTCTGTGACAAAGACTATATATTCATTTATTCACTCAATATTTTTTGGATCTTTATGATGTTTCATGCACTATTCTAGGTACTAGTGATACACCAGTAAATAAAGCAGACAAAGTCCGTGTCTTAAATAAATTTTTGTCTGAATGGGAGACAAATAATAAACAAGTAACCAAATCACTAATATAATTTCTGGTATTGGAATGTGCTATAAAACAATAAAACTGACTGAGGAGAGAGAGAGTGGTAAGGAAGGGAAGAGAAAGCCTTTTCAAGTAGGCTGGTTATTCAAGCACTCTCCTTATCACCTATACTTCTATAAATATCATATTAGATTTTCACAGTTATAACTGGGGTTCAGCAAACACAACATGTAAAACACAAAAACTAGATTTGTAACTTGAACCAAAGATATTAGCAGAGGATTTATACAGATCTCGAGGGAACCGTGAAACACTCCATTTACATAAAATTGATTGAGATCGAAGAAATACTTTGTAGCACTCTATGTCAAGGACCATGTTAGATACTATGGCAAAATGGCAAAATGGAGGCATTAGCAACCTAGGAATGGCAGACAAACACAAGAATAGGCGATATTTTAGCTAAGACTGTCAGAGATACCTACCCCCTTGGTGGAGATTAATAACTCAAGCTGACTGATGATCAGCCATCTCTATGAATCAGATTGGTCCTGGAAAATGGAGAACAAGCAAGAGAAGGAGAAAGATGGCCTCCTCCTCTTCTTATTTGGAAAAAAAAAATGATCCAGGAAGGCATCTGTTGGAAGAGGTGGGAGAATTTTCATACAATCATTTTCAAAATGATGGGGAATTTGATATTTTTCATGGGAGGGGTGATTTTTAGCTTTACCTGTTCCCATTATACGTGTTACATTTGTATTTCACATCTTTTGAAAAGGACAAAGAGAATGATCCAGTGTATCTTAATATTTTCACCTTTCTTACAGCATCTCTACATCTTCATTCTTATTCTTTCAGGTAAAATTAAGCAAGTGAGGAGAATGACCATGGATAATGCTACAGCAATGTCTAGGTTTCTTCTTATTGGAATTTCCAACTATCTGGAGTGGAGAGTAACCAATTCTTCATGTTGGTGCTGATAACTTCTCTGAGCACATTGTTGGAGAATGGATTTATTATCATTCTTATCCACATAGACCCCCACCTCTACACTCCAATGTACTTCTTTCTTAATAACCTGTCTTTCTTAGAGCTTTGCTATGGAACAGTCTCCATGCTCCAGGCCTTGGTACATTGTTTCTCTGCACATTATTACCTCTCTTACCCACAATGTTTGACCCAAATGAGTGTCTCCTTGGTCTTGGCCACGACAGAGTGCTTCCTACTGACTGTAATAGCCTATGACCGTGTGGTTGCTATCAGCAACCCCGTATGCTATTCTGTGATCATGACTGGCCCAGTGTGTGTCTAGCTGGGTGCTACCTCATGGAGAGCATCACTTGTGCTCACTGTCATGCTCATCTTATCTCTACATCTTTGGTTCTGTGGGGCTAATGTTATCAATCATTTTGTCTGTGAGATTCTTGATCTCCTCAAGTAGGCCTTCTCTGACACCAGCCTCAATGAACTTATAATCCTTATCACAGGTATCTTCACCCTGCTCTTACCCTTTGGTTTTGTTCTTCTCTCCTATGTCAAAATTGTTGCTGCTGTCCTAAAGATTCACTCAGTCCAGGGTAGGCAAAAAGCTTTTTCTACCTGTAGTTCTCATTTGACTGTGGTGACAATCTTCTATTGGGCAGCCATTTACATGTATATAAAACCTCAGTCAAAGACATCCCCTGACAAAAACGAGTTTATCTCAGTGTTTTATAGGGCTTTGACTCCCTAATATATAGCCTGAAGAATAAAGATGTTAATGAGACAATGAAGAAAGTTATGGCGAAAAGGGCAAAAAATCTTCTTTGCTTGTAAACTAAAATAACACTCAGCTACATCTCCACTGATAGTGAAAAATGTTAAAATGAGGAGTGACGTCAGAAACATGGTGGAGTGAGAGATGTCCCCAGATCTCTCCCCTTAAAACAACAATAAGCTGAACATCTAAAACTCAACAAAAAAACTACCAAACTGCACGCTAGCATGTTAGAGTGTGAGGTCTGCACATAAGAGCTACCACAGGTCAGAATCTTGGGATTCAGGCAGTAGATTGGGAGAAAACTACTGAAAAAGAAGCTGTCTCTCATAGCTGAAACAACGTGTAGGAGGAGGCAGGAGTGAAGAAGCTGCTGCGAGTTCCCTGAACAGCCCTGCCTGGGAGAGCCATGAGCTCCACATGGCCGGCAGCAGTGTCCAGGCATTAGGGCAGAAAATAGAGAAGAGGAGATGACAGAGAAGCAGGGATGACTGAGAAAAAACAGTTGAGTATTACTAGCAAATCACGAGGCTGAGCCAGAGTCCCCATCCCCCAACCCAGAGGGCACTTTGCCCCATATCCTGTGAGATCAAACACTGCGAAGCCCCAGGGTAATCTGAACAAATGCTACCAAAACTGTGACTAACACTGACAGGGACTAAGACTGAGGGTAGCGAGTGTGAATGGATATCTATAAGAAAGAAAAAGGAATTATTAAGACTTTATATTAAGCAGGGATCCAAAAGGCTTAGATGCCACCTGCTGGAAACCAAAAGAAAACTACTTCTTTGCAACAGGCTAAAGAGAGATCTTTATATAATAAATCTTCCTTCTTGAAACAAACAAACAAACAAACAAACAAAAAAAACAAAACAAACAGAAAAAAAAATGGACTACAGTTCCATTAATGCCCAGGTGGAGAAATAGTCCATTAAACACCATGAACAACCAAGGTGACAAGGCAGCACAGAAAGAACATAAAAAATCTCCAGAAAATCGGCTTTCAGACATAGAAATATGTGACTAAAATTACAGAGAATTCAGGATGGTACTTCTGAAAAAACTCAATTCATATCAACAATTCCAGGAATTGAAAAAAAAAAAAAAACTAGATGAACAGAATGAGTTCTTTAGCAAGGAGATTAAACAACTCAAAAAGGACCAAATAGAACTTCTGGAGATGAAAGAAACACTGCAAGAAATGAAAAATGAAATAGCAAGTTTGGGAAATAGAGTTGACCAAATGAAGGACAGGATCAATGATATCGAAGACAGAAATCTAGAAATAAATCAAAGGAAGAAGAGAGAAACCGAAGAATGAAAAATAATGAAATAGAAATACAAGAACTAGCTGATACCATCAGGAGAGGAAACATAAGAACAATGGGCATTTTCGAAAAGGAGGAAGAGGAGTAGGGATCAGAAAGCATTTTCAGACAAATAGTTGATGAGAATTTCCCAAATCTAAAGAATGAGGTGGAGTTTTGAATTCAAGAAGTCAATAGAACACACAATTATATCAACCTAAAAAGAACTTATTCAAGACACTTTGTATTAAAATTATCAAAAATTAATGACAAAGAAAGAATGCTCAGGGCATCCAGGGAAAAGAAGACAGTAACCTAAAAGGAAAACCCATTAGATTATCATCAGATTTCTCAGCACAAACCTTACAATCCAGAAAGGAGTGGAATCAAATATTCAAACTATGAAATAAAAGGAACTACCAGCTTAAAATAATGTGTCCAGCAAAGCTCTCCTTTAGATATGAAGGAGAAATAAAGGCCTTTCCAGGCATACAGAAATTGAAGGAATTATCCATTACAAAGCCTGCATTATAGGAAATAATGAAAGGGGTCAGTGTCACCTAAAACAAAATGCAAAAAAAAAAATAATAACTAAAAGTAAGGCAACTAGCAAGCAGATACAAGTAGAGGAGTGTGACTCTTAATAAGAACGGGTCATACTAAGCTTCATCAATAAGAAGAGATTTGCTATAGCAAGATAGTAGTGAAAGTTCAGCATACACAGGGACAAATTGAGACAATAATGAAAAAGTGAGCATTCAAAGATCCAAATTCACAAATGGAAATGGAGATTAGGCACACACAGAAGAAACAGATGATTGTATATATAACTATCCTTTACATATTTGTAATGGTAACCACACATCAAAGATTCAAAACTGAAGTATATAACATAAAACAAGAAGGACCAGAAGGAAAACCCACAAAACCCAATGGAAAAAAAAAAAGGCACTCAAGGACACGAAAGCAATGGAAACACCGCACTACCAGAAAGCAAAAGATAAAATGACTGTAAGAAGACCTCATACTTCAATAATCACTCTTAATGTAAATGGACTGAACTCACCAATATAAAGGCACAGAGTTGCAAATTGGATCAAAAAGCAAAACAACCATATGCTGTCTCCAGGAGACACATCTCAGTTCCAAAGACAAATATAGACTCAAAGTGAAAGGGTGAAAAATAATATTTAAAGCAAATGACATTCAGAAAAATAGCGAGAGTCACGGTACTAATATTGGAAGAAATAGACTTCAAAATAATAAAGATGAAAAAAGCTATTGAGAGACAGTTTATAATAATAAAGGAAGTCATAATCCAAGAAGAATTACACTTATTAATATCTATGCACCCAATCAGGGAACCCCAAAATTTATAAAGTAATTACTACCAGAACTAAAGAGAGAAACAGACCAAAACACTATCGTAGTAGGGAACCTAAATATTTCCACTGTTGGATATGGACAGATCATCCAAACAGAAAATGAACAAGGAAATGACATCCTTAAATGACACATTAGACCAATTGGACATAAGTGACATTTCCAGAGCCTTTTATCCCAAAACAGATACTTAGACATTCTTCTCTAGTGCATATGGAATATTCTCAAGGACTGACCACATACTGGAACACAGAGATAGACCTAAAATATAAGAGGATTGAAATCCTACCAACCATTTCCTCTGATCATTATGCTTTGAAACTAGAGATCAACTGTAAAAAGAACGCCAGAAGAATCAGAAACACAAGGAGATTAAACAACATCTACTGAAGAATAACTGGGTCAGAGAAAGAATAAAAGAGATCAAGAGATGCATAGAAACGAATAATAACGATAGTACAGCATAACAAAACTTTTGGGACATGGAAAAAGCAGTCATAAGAGGAAAGTTCATATTATTACAGGCCTATTGCAGAAAACAAAAACCAGCTCAAATAAACAACCTAATGCTTCATATTAAAACAAACAAACAAACAAACAAACAAACAACAACAACAAAAAAACTAGAAAAGGAAGAACAATTGAAGCCTAAAGTCAGCAGAAGGAAAAGAATAATCAAAATAAGAGCAGAAATAAATGAAATTAAAAAAATAAATAAATGCAACAAAGAGCTGGTTCTTTGAGAAAGTTAATAAAATTGTCAAACCCCTGGCTAAACTTACTAAAGGAAAAAGAGAAACGACACTAAAAAACAAAATCAGGGATGAAAGAGGGGAAATTACAACAGACACCACAGAAATACAAACGATCATACAAAAAAGGTATAAAAAAGTATATAACACCAAATTAAATAACCTAGAAGAAATGGACCATACTAAGAAAAATACAACCTGCCTGGACTGAATTAAGAACTAGAAAATCTAAATAGACTGAGCAGCAGTATGGAAATTGAAACAATCATGAAAAACCTAACAAAAGTAAAAGTCCATGACCAGATGGCTTCACCAGTGAATTCTATCAAACATTCAAAATAGATTTAATACCTATTCTCCTCGAATTCTTCCAGAAAATCCAAGAGGAGGCAATATTTTCCAATTCATTGTATGTGGCCAATATTACCCTGATATCAAAACCTGGTAAAGATAACACATACACAAAAAAACTACAGACTAATATTTCTCATGAACACAGATGCAAAAATCGTAGATAAGATACTAGTGAACCAAATACAGCAACATATTAAAAGGAGTATACACCACGATCGAATGGGTCTCATCCCAGGAAAACAAGGATGGTTCAACGTATGCAAATTGATTAAGTCATACACCACATAAACAAACTAAAAAATAAGAATCATGTGATTATATCAATAGATGCAGGAAAAGCCTTCGACAATACATAGCATCCATTTATGATGTAAACACTTAACAAAATCGGTATAGAAGGAAAGTATCTTAACATAATAAAGACCATCTACGACAAACCCTCAACCAACATTATACTTAATGGTGAAAATAAAAAACCTTCCCTCTAAGATCAGGAACAAGGCAAGGCTGTCCACTATCGCCACTATTATTCAATATAACATTGGAGGTCCTAGCAAGGGCAACCAGAAGAGAGAAAGATATAAAAGGCATTCGAACAAAAAACAAAGGGCTGAAACACTCACTATATGTGGATGACATGATTCTCTATATGGAAAACCCTAAAGACTCCACAAGAACACTATTAGAAACTATAAGTGAATATAGTAAAGTTTCTGTATACAAAATCAGCATTTAAAAATCCATAGCATTCCTATACTCTAATAATGAAGTATAAGAAAAAGAAGTGGAAAAAATAATTACTTTTTCAAATTCAACAAAAAGAATCAAATACCTAGAAATAAATTTAACAAAACATGTGAGGAACCTATATAATGAAAACTACAAGACCCTAATAAAAGAAATTGAAGAAGACACAAAGAAATGGAAAGATATTCCGTGTTCTTGGATTGGAAGAATCAACATAGTTAAAATGGTCTTATTACCTAAAGCATTATACAGATTTAATGCCATCCCCCATCACAATCCCATCAGCACTTTTTAAAGAAATAGTACAAAAAATTATCAGATTTCTATGGAAGCACAAAAGACCCCAAATTGTCAAAGCCATCCTGAGAAAAAGAATGAGGGTGGAGGCATCACTCTGCCTGACTTCAAATTATACTATAAAGTGACAATAATCAAAACAGCATGGTATTGGCAGAAAAACAGACACACGGAGTGGTCTAGGAGAATTGGGAGTCCAGAAGTAAACCTATATTTATATGGGAAATAATTTCTGACAAAAAAGGCAAAAACATACAGTGGAGAAAGGAAAACCTCTTCAAAAAATGGTGCTAGGAAAACTGGTAAGCCACCTGCAAATGAATGCAACTAGACTGTTGTCTATCACCACACACCAAAATTAACTCAAAATGAATTAAGGACCTAAATATAAGACCTGAAAAAGTAAAATGCATAGAAGAAAACACAAGAACTAAACTCAAGGATCTTGGATGTAAAGAGGATTTTATGATTTTGATCTCAAAGGCAAGGAAAGTAAAAGCAAAAATAAATGAATGAGACACCATTAAACAAAAAAATCTTCCACACAACAAAAGAAACCATCAACGATGTAAAGAGACAACCATCGAGTAGGAAATATATATTTGCAAGCAATGTCTCTAATAAGGGCTTAATATCCAAAATATACAAAGAACTCATAGAACTCAATAACAACAACAACAAAAAATGATCCGATTAAAAAAAACAGGCAGAGGACATGAACAGATACTTCTTCCTAGAGGATGTACAAATGGCTCCCAGATATATGAAAAGATGCGCAACATCAGTAGCTATCAGGGAAATGCAAATCAAAACCACAACAAGATACCATCTCACACCTGTTAGAATAGCTATAATCAACAGGACAAGTAATAAGAAATGTTGAAGAGGAAGTGGAGAAAAAGGAACCCTTATACACTGCTGGTGGCACTGCGAATTGGTACAGCCACTATGGAAAATAGTATAAAGTTTCCTAAAAAAACTAGGAATTGATCTACCATGTAATCCAGCAATTCCTCTACTGGCTAGTTACCCCAAAGTCTTGGAAACTCATATCCAAAAAGATATTTGCACACCAATGTTCATAGCAGCATTATTCATGGTGGCCAGGACATGGAAGCGATTGAAGTGTCCTACAATAAATGATTGGATAAAGAAGCTATGGTACATATATATTCAATGAAATGTTAATTACCCATAAGAAGATATGAAATACTGCCATTTGCAACAACATGGATGGACCTTGAGATAATCATGCTAAGTGAAATATTCCAGTCAGAAAATGTTGAAAATCACATGATATCACTTATATGTGGGATATAAACCTAAAAGCAACAAACGAACCAAACAAAGGAATAGAGACTCATGGACTTGGACAATAGAGGAGTGATTACCAGAGGAGAGTGGTGGTAGATGAGGTAAAGGGGGTCAAATATGTGGTGACAGAAAGAAATCTAACTATAGGAGCTCCCCACATTTCTTATCACATGTAATTCTCACAACAATTCAGTGAATTAGATATGAGAAAACTGAGACTCCTAGAGGTTGAGATTTTCCCATAACCACAGAGCCAGTGAAGAGTAGAACCAGTATTCAAATCTAGTCTGACTGATTCCAGATCCCGTTCACTGTATCTAAACTATAGAGACCTTAGGGATTATATGAAGCAATAATTTTTAAACTTTATCGTGGTATAATTTATGTACAATGATTTTTATTCAATTACAGTGTGAAATTTTATGAGGTTTGACAAATGCCCACAGCATCACCACCACAACCAAGCTACCTAACAATTCTATCACCTCAAAAAGTTCCCTTGTTTCCTTTTGCAGTTCACCTACCCTCCATTTCCAATCCCTGGGACCACTGATCTAATTTCTCTTAGTATATGTTAGTTTTCATTTTCTAGAAGTGACCATATGTGGAATTATACAGTACATACTCTTTTGTGGATACTTTCTCTAAACATGCTTTTGCAATTCATACATGTTGTTGCATGTATCAGTATTTTGTTCTTTTTTATTGCTGAATAATATTCCTTTGCAGAAATTTACCACATTTGAAAAAAAAAATTTCTTGTTCATGGACATAATGCAGTGGTTTTTCAACTTTAATTTACATAGTCTTACGGATTTAGTTATAATACCTGAGCCTATTAATGGAGGTGAAATTTTCTGTGAACAACTTCATTTGGAAACAAACTTTTAGAGTTCCAGTCAAAATGGCAGAGTAAGAAAACATTGTGCTTGCCTCACCTGATGACTGCATTAACATTACAACAATATTATGAACAATCAACCTGGAGAACCATTTGAAGACTAGATAAACAGAACTTCTATAACTAAGGACATAGAGAAGAGAACACATCAAGACTGGTAAGAGAGGAAGAGACACGAAGTGGGGCTGGCCCCATACCCATGTGTGGCAGTTGGGCATCAGAAAAAAAATATATTTTGGCTATGAAGGGACCTCAGCCCCATGCCATGGCTCCACGGCTCAGGGTTGCAGTGCTAGAAAGAAGACTCCCTACAAAATCTGGATGTGAAAATCAGTGGAGATTCTGACTATTCAGGTAAGATGGAAGGCTGCTGGAAATCAAGATGTCCCTTTAAAGGGCCTATACACAGACTAACTTGCTTGCAGGCACTCACCGTGTGCTCCAGCAGAGGGATAACAGCTTGGTAGGAGCCAGAGACATACAGGGAAAGACTGAGTTTTGTGGCTTCCAGGTGAGAGCTGGAGGAAAAGCTGTCATTGTCTCTTTGTTGAGCCTTCCTCCTGTGAAGCCTACAGGCAGGGGCCATTTGCCTGTGTTGGCCTACCCCTTTCATGGCCAAATCTAAATTTTCACTTGCCTAATGAGCTCTGCTCACTCATGAACTCTCAGAGACTCTGGATTATCCAACTTGTGCACAACCAGAGGCCTTTCCATGGTTGGAAGGAAGCCATTGTTAATCCATGCTGCAATCTTTCTTGGACAGCTCTCAGGGGTCTGTGGGCTCCAAGAAGGTGATGAACTGCTCTCACTTCACCTTGGTTACTCCCTGGAACACTGATCCAGCCAACTCTTGCATTGCCAAAGACATTTTTCTGGCTAGGCAACCAGCCCCACTCTGAGCTCCTTCCATAGCAATCACCAGGCTTGGGCCTGCACACCTCCAGAGTTAGTTTTAGTGACAGGTAACTAGCCCTGGCTTGAGTTGCAGTGTTTCTTGAACAAATCTGAGGCATCTGTGGGCCTAAGGACAGCGGCTGACCTAGGTGTCATCTGAGACTTGTATGTGACCACAGGCTCAGACCTGGCACCAAATCTGAATCTACACTAACCTGGGGAACAAAGCTTACCCCAATCTAGTAACTCTCTGGGACCCCTCCTAAACCAATTCATGTACTATCCAAAGCTCTTTCAGCTGCTAAGCCTTATGGGCAACCGCAGGAAACCTTAGGCCTTGGGGTGTCCTGGGCCTCTTGCTGAGCTGTACCAGGCCCCAAACTGGTGGAAACTGGCCTTGGTTCACAGTGTCAAGCACAAGAATTGACCAACCACAGATAGCTTTGTAGCTCCTACCTGGTAGCCCCAAGTGGTCAGAGACAGTTGCTAACCATGACTTGTACTGGAGCTCCTCCCAAGGGGCCCCCAAAACAAAACACCTGCAGGCTGGCAAAAGATAACAACAAAGCACCACCTGATTACCACACTAGAGGCACATTCAAAGGGTGGTATCAATAGCAAACTGTGGTGAATCCCACTCTGGGGGTCAACGTGCACACGATAACTCATATACTGTGAATATGGCCAATCCACACAGCCTGTCAGCCTGAGTCAATCCCACTCACTTATTTGCCAGCAACAATCAAGGCTCGACTAAACGATGAGGGTACAGAAAACACACATAAAGGACACTCTTGGAACACTCAGAACAAATAATTGGAAAGGCTGTGCAACCAGGCCATAAGAGCACATACTATATAAGGCCACCCAGCCCAAACTGGGAGACATAGCTAATACACCTAACGCATAGAAATGAACACAGAGAGGCAACAAAATGAAAAATAAAGAAGCATGTCCCAAATAAAAAAGGAAAAAAACTCCATAAAGAAACTAAATAATATGGAAGCAAGCAACCTATCAGATACAGAGTTCAAAACATTGGTTATATGGATGCTTAATAAACTTAGAAAAATAATAGATGATTTCAGTTAGAACTTCACAAAGAGATAGTAAGCATAAAAATGGACACAGTAAAAATATAAAAAAAAATCTGTCAGAAATGAAGAATACACTAAAAAATGAAAAAAAGAAAATCAAAGGTATATTAGATGAAACAGAAGATCAAATCAGTGATTTGGAAGAAAAGGTTACAGAAAGCACTTAAACTCTACAGCAAAAAGGAAAAAAAAAGAATTTTAAAAATGAGGATAGTTTAAGGGATCTCTGTGAAAATATCAAGCATAACAACATTTGCATCATAGGGGTACCAGAAAAGGAAGAGAGAGAGCAACGGATTAAAGACGCATTTGAAGAAATGATATCTGAAACTTCCTTAACCTTGCAAAGAAAAGAAACATACAAATCCAGGAAGTGCAGAGAGTCCCAAACAAGATGAACTCAAACAGGCCCACACCAAGACACATCATCATTAAAGCAGCAACAGTTAAAGACAAAGAGAGAATCCTAAAAGTAACAAGAGAAAGACAGCTAGTTACTTACAAAGGACCTCTCATAAAACTGGCAACAAATTTCTCAATAGAAATTTTGCGGGCCAGAAAGCCTGGCATGAAACATTCAAAGTAATGAAAAGCAAGATTCTACAACCAAGACTACTCTACCCAGCAAGGTTATCAATTAAATTTGAAAGAGAGATAAAGAGCTCTCCAGACAGGAAAAAGCTAAAAAAAAAAAAAAAAAAAGGAGAGAAAAAACATAAATATAAATAATAAAACAGCCATAACTATGAACCTATAAATAATCTCTTTAAATGTACATATATTAAGTGCTAATAAAAAAAATAGGATGGCTAAATGGATAGAGAAAACAAGAACCATATATATGCTGACTACCAGATATCCATTGCTGATCAAAAGACACGCAGAAACTGAAAATAAAATAAATATATATATATATATATATTTCATACAAATGGAAATGAAAATCTGAGGTGGCAACACTTATATCAGACAAAATAAACTTTAAAAAATATTACAATGAAAGACAAAGAGACATCACATATTATAAAGGGATTGATTCGGCAAGAGGATATAACCCTAGTAAACATTTATGCACTCAACATTTGAACACCTAAATATATAAACCAAATGCTGACTGACATAAAAGGAGAGGTGCACCATGTTAGCACCCCTATTGACACCAATGGAGAGATCTTTCAGACAGAAAATTAACAAGAAAACAGATGCCTTAAATGATACACTAAACCAGATAGATTTAATTGATACTGTTAGAGCCTTTCACACCAAAGCATCAGAATATACATTGTTCTGAAGTTCACATGAAATATTTTCCCAAAAAGGCCATGTGTTAGACCACTAAACAAGTCTCAATAAATTGAAGAAGATTGAGATAACATCAAGCATCTTCTCTGACCAAAATGGTTTGAAACTAGAAATTAATTGCAAGAAAAATACTAAGAAATACACAAACACAGGGAGGCTAAATAACATGCTACTAAACATTGGATGGGTTAACAATGGAGTCAAGGAAGAAATCAAAAGATACCTTAAGAAAAATGAAAATCAAAATATAACGAATCAAAGTCTGTAAGATACAGCAAAAACAATTGTAACAGAAAACAACAAGGCAATAAAGGCCTACTTCTAGAAACAAGAAAAATACCAAATAATATAACCTCACACCTAGAGAAACTAGAAAAAGAACAGCAAACTAAACCAAAAGCAAGTATAAGTCAGAAAATGTAAATATCAAAGCAGAAATAAATTAAATCAAATCGAAAAAGTTACTTTTTTCACATACGAGTTTTAATGCATAGATTTCAAACTATCTACAGATACACAGAAAGGGGGATTTTAGCCTAAATTTTTTCAGTTTCTTCCCAGGACATAGAGGTTGAGGCTCTGGATTTAGAAAAGTCAGAAGATGGGACAAAATGAAGTCTAAAAAATAATAAAAAGGTCAGTAAAACCAAGAGCTGGTTTTCTTAAAATACAAACTAAACTAATAAAGCTTTAAACAAATTCATTAAGAAAAAAAAGATGACTCAGATACGTAAAATCAGACATGAAAGAGAAGTGATAATTGACTTCACAGAAATACAATGGATTATAAGAAACTACTACAAACAATTATATGCCAACAAATTGGACAATCTAGAATAAATGGATACATTCCTAGAAACATATAATTTTCCAAGACTGAGTGAAGAAGAAACAGAAAATCTGAACTGACTGACTACTATTAACAAAATCAAATAAGCAATCAAACTCACCGGAAACAATAGTCTTGAGCCAGATGGCGTCACAAGTAAATTTTATCAAACATTTAAAGAAGAATTAACACCTATCCTACTAAAACTATTCCAAAAAATTCCAAAGAAGGGAAGGCTCAAAACCGGTTTTTTACAAGGCCACCATTATCCTGATTCCAAAACCAGACAAAGATATTAAAAATAAAAATGATAGGCCAATATCACTGATGAATATAAATGCAAAACTCTTCAACAAAATATTAGCAAATCAAATTTTAAAAAAAATCATTTAAAACATCGTACATCATGATCAAGTTAGATTTGTACCTGGGAAGCAAGTTTGGTTCAATATCCATAAATCAATTAATGTGATATACCACAGTAATGACTTGAAAGATAAAAATTAAGATTCCGGTTAAGATGGCAGAGTAGGTAAACAGTGTGTTTGCCTCCTCTCGCAACTACATTAAAATTACAACTAAACTACAGAACAGTCATCATTTGGAGTCACCTAAAATCTAGATGGACAAAAGTCCTACAACTACGAACACAAAGAAGAGGTCGCTTTGAGACTGATAAGAGGAGCAGAGAAGTGAAACGGGCTGGTCCCACTCCCCTGTGTGATGGTTGAGAATCAGGAGAAATATCTCAGCCTGTGGAGGTCTCCCCAGAGGAGCAAGAGATGCTGGCCCCACACCAGGCTCCCCAGTCCAGGATTCCAGCACTGGGAAGAGAAGTACCCACAACTCCTGATTGTGAAAACCAGCAGACATTATAGCTAAGTGAGATGAAGGGTTAGGGAAGTCTCAGGCAATCCTCTTGATGACGGACTCACTCTTTCTGACTTCCAGCACTGGGCAGAAGCTCAAAGGCTCCAGAAAAATATGGGAAGGAACTGAATTGTCTGGCTTCAGGGCAAGGGATGGAACGGCAGCTTTCTCGTGGAAAGCAGTGTTGGCAGATGGCATTGTTCCTTTTCTGAGGCATCCCCAGCCCAGCTTGGAGACCAAGGTGGCCACTATATCTCAGTCTCCTGTAATGTAGCTAACACTGGTTGCCCCACTCTGGTGAGTCCCTGAGACCCCAGCCCTCCCGATGTGTGGACCAACTCAAGCTGCTTCCAGTCAATTTTCCATACAAACGGCCTATATTGGCTCATGTGGTGGACTTTCTTAAAGTCTGTAAAAGATTTGTAAAACCTATACAAGCAGCACCTGGCCTCAGCATGGTTCATACCTCTCACTGAGCAGCACCATGTCAAGCACTAGAGGCAGCCTACCTCGGTTTGCGTCTTGGCCTCCAAAGACACTTCCAAGTCCAGCATGGGTAGTGGCCACCTGCAGATTGCTTGCTGGTTCATGCTAGGTGGCTGAAAAAGCACAAACTGCAGCTGAACTTGGCCTGCAGCAAGGCCCCTCCCAAAAATCTCTGAACTGCACCTCTGGTGGCCAGCTATGGTCTTAGCCAGAGTACTACCTGGAGTCAAATCTGAAGATGACATGCCCAAAAGGAAGACAGGGCAGGCACCAGAGCTCTGCTAACGTAAATCCTGCTCTGTAGATTGACCTCAACACAACAGTTTCTCCATTGGTCATGGCCAGTCATTACAACCAATCGACCTGAGGGTCAATCCCTCCCATTGATGAGCAAACAACAACCAAGTCTCCACTACAATATGAGGGCACACACAACTCATACAACAGAAACATCTGGAGTACCCAACTCAGGTGACAAAGGAAGACTGTGCCACTGGGCCCCATAGCACACCTACTACATAAGGACACTCTACTAAGACAGGGAAACTTAACAGCTCTGCCTAATACATAGAAACAAATACAAGTAGGCAGCCAAAATGAGGTGACAAGGAAACATCTCAAATGAAAGAACAGAGCAAAGCTCCAGAAAAAGAACTCAACAAAATCAAGACAAACAATCCAGCAGATGCAGAAAGGATGCTCGACGAACTTAGCGGAACAGTAGAGGAACTCAGTGAGAACTTTAACAAAGAGATAGAAAACATAAAAGTGGAGAATGAAAGCATAAAAAAGAACAGAAAAAAAGCCAGAAATAAAGAATACAATAACTGAAATGAAGAATATCTTAGGAGGAATCAACAGTAGATTAGATGAAGCAGAGGAGCAAAGTTGTGATTTAGAGGATCAGGAAGCAGAAAGAACCCAATCAGAATAGCAACAAGAAAAAAGAATTTAAAAAAAAAAATGAAAATAGTTTAAGAGGCCTCTGGGACAACATCAAACATACCAACATTTGCATCCTAGGAATATGAGAAGGAGAAGCGAAAGATCAAGGAATCGAGAACTTATTTCAAGAAATAATGACCTAAAAACTATCCTAACCTGGAGAAGGAAATAGACATACAAGACCAGAAAGCACAGAGAGTCCCAAACAAGATGAACCCAAAAAGGCCCACACCAAGATACATCATAACTAAAATGCCAAAGGTTAAAAACAAAGAGTGAACCTTAAAAGCAGCAAGAGAAAAGCAGTTAGTACCTACAAGGGAGCTCCCGTAAGACTGTCAGCTGATTTCTCAACAGAAACTTTGCAGGACAGTAGGGAATTGGCAGAGAATATTCAAAGTGATGAAAGGCAAGATTCTACAACCATATTACTCTACACAGAAAAACTACTATTCTGCACTTGATCTTAGCCAAAAGGTCAAGAAGCAAAGAAAAACTATCATTCTGAATAGAAGGACAGATAAAGAGCTTCCCAGACAAGAAGAAGCTAAAGGGGTGCTCACCACCAAGCCTTATTACAGGAGAAGGAAAAAAATTAAAAAAAGATAAAAATATGAATAACAAAATGACAATAACTACATATCTAGCAACAATCACTTTAAATGTAAATGGATTAAATGCTCCAATGAAAAGATAAGGTAGCTGAAAAGATAAGAAATCAAGACACATATGCTGCCTACAAGAGACTCACTTTAGGTTGAAAGACACACACAGACTGAATGTAAAGGGATGAAAAAAACTTTTTGTGAAAATGAAAACAAGCAAAAAAAGGTGGAGTAGCAATACTTATACCAGACTTTAAAACAAAGGCTATAAAAAGAGAAAGAGAAGAACCCCGTAATCCCACTTTTCAGTATTTATTTAAAGAACCTCAAAATACTACTTCTAAGGGACATGTGAATCTATATGTATATTGCAGCATTATTTACAATAACCAAGACATGGAGGCCACTTCAGTGAATGAATGTAAAAAGAAGAGATTGTACATATATACAATGAAATATTACTCAGCCATAAAAATAATGCAATCTTGCCATCTGCAATGGTATGGATTCACCTAGAGGATATTGTGCTGAGTGTAGTAAATTAGACAGAGAAAGACAAAAGTCATATGTGGAATCTAGAGAATAGAATAAACAAACAACAGAAATGAGCTCATAGATACAGAGAACATTAGGATTGTTGTGAGATTTGGGTGTGGGAAATAAATGAAGGGATTAAGAAGTACAAATTGGTAGTTACAAAACAGTCATGGGGATGTAGAGTATAGCATAGGGAATATAGTCAGTAGTATTGTAATAATTATGTATGGTGTCAGATGCGTATTGGATTTACAGCGACGATCACTTCAAAGTTACATAAATGTTGCGTCACTTTGTTGTGCACTGGAAATTAATATAATATTGTATGTCAACTATAATTGAAAAAATAAATGTATATTTTTTTTAATGCAGAGTAGGTGGACACTGTGCTTACCTCCTCTCGCAACCACATTAAAATTACAACTAAACTACAGAACAAGCATCATTGAGAATTGCCTGAAGCCTAGCTGAACAGAAGTCCCATAAATAAAGGCATACAGAAGAAGCCACCTCGAGACAGGTAGGAGGGGCAGAAATGTGGAAAAAATTTGTCCCAGACTATGCGTGATGGTTAAAAATTGGGAGATGTACCTCAGCTGTGGACTTCACCCTGGAGGAGCAAGTTGTGCCAGTTCCACATCAGACTCCTCAGTCCAGGATTTCAGTGCTGAGAAGAGAATGACCCAAAAAATTTGCATGTGGAAATCAGTGAAGATTGTGGCTCAGTTAGACAGAGGGCTTCAGGAGTCAGGAGTTCCTGTTAAAGGGCCAGCACTTGGATTTACCCACTGACCAAATCCCTTTGAGCTCTGGCACTGGAGCAGTGGCTCAAAGGTGCCAGGGAAATACAAGGAGGAGCTGAGTTGTCTGGCTTCAGAGTGAAGCCTAGAGGAGCAGCTTTCTCCCAAACAGTGCTGGCAGAATTAACTGTTCCATTGTTGAGCCCTCCCCCAATCCAGTATGCAGAGGCAGGTGGCTGTCATATCTGATTGTCTATCAACCTGGCTAACACTAGTCATCTCACCCTGTGATTTCCTGATACACCACCTGACCCAGCTGTGGGCCCACTCAAGCCACTTCTAGGGCCTTTTCCATACAAATGGCCTGTACTGAGTCATGCTGCAGACATTCCTAAAACCTCTCAAAGGTTCACAAAACCCAGACAAACAGCATCTGACCTCAGCAAGGCCCTTACTTCTTGCTGAGCAGCCCCAAGCCTGGTGATGGTCTTCTGTGAATTTCTTGATGACTCATGCCAGGTGACCCTCAGGTTATAGGCTGCCTCTAAACTTAGCCAGTGGTGGAATCCACCTCCCCCCAGAGATGGAGGCCTGCACACCTGGTGGCTGGTTTCCATCTAAGCTGGAACATCACCAAGGGTCATATCCAAGGACAATACATCCAAAAGGCAGACTGGTATGCTCCTGCTAAAGTGAATTCTGCTTTATAGGATCAGCCCCTGCACAACAGTTCCTCCACTGTAGATACAATCCATTTCTCACAACCGATCAGTGCAAGGGTCAATCTCTCCTACTGACATGCAGAAAGCAAGTCACTCTCAACTACACAGGAGGACATGCATGACACACAAAAAGGACACACCTGGACCAACTAGCTCAGGTGACCAGACACATTACACCACTGGCCTCACAGCCCTCTTTACAAAGACTGGGAGACCTAGCAGTTCTGCCTAATACGTAGAAATAAACACAAGGAGGTATCCAAAATGATGAGACAAAAACAAACAAACAAACAAACAAAAAAACATGTTCCAAATGAAAGAACAGAACGAAGTTCCAGAAGAACTCAACAAAATCAAGACAAGCAATCTAGCAGATGCAGAGTTCAAAACACTGGTAATAAGGATGCCCAATGAATTTAGCAGAAGAGTAGAGAAACTGAGCAAGAACTTCAACAAAGTGATAGAAACATAAAAGTAGAGATAGAAATCATAAAAAGAAACCAGTCATAAATGAAGAATAGATTAACTGAAATGAAGAATACCTTAGAGGGCTTAACAGTAAATTAGGTGAAGTAGATAATTGAATCAGCAATTTAGAAGATATGGTAGCAGATAACACTTAATCAGAACAACAACAAGAAAAAAATTCCAAAAAATGAAGATAGTTTAAGGGGTCTCTGGGACATCAAGTGATCCAATATTTGCATCATAGAAATACCAGGAAAAAAGAGTGAAAGCAAGTAATTGAAAACCTATTTGAAGAAATAATGATAGAAAACTTTCCAATCCTGGCAAAGGATATATACATACAAACCCAGGAAAGGAGAGAGTCCCTAAAAGGTGAACTCAAACTAGCTTACACCAAGACATATCATAATTAAAATGCGACAGTTAGAGAAAAAAATGAATCATGAAAGCAGCAAGAGAAAAGAATTTAGTTACCTACAAGAGAGCTCCCATAAGACTTTCAACTGATTCCTCAACAGAAAATTTGCAGGCTTGTAGGAATTGGCAGGAAATATTCAATGTCATAAAAACCATGGAACTTCAACCAAGATAACTCTACCCAGCAAAGCTATCATTTAGAATCAAAGGACTGATAAAGAGCTTCTCAGACAAGAAAAGGCTGAAGGATTTCATCAATATCAAACTGATTTTAAATTAAGTGTTAGAGGGACTTCTTGCAGAAAATAGAAGAAGAAGGAGAAGGAGAAGGAGGAGGAAGAGAAAGAGGAGAAGGAGGAGGAGGAGGAGGAGGAGGAGGAGGAGGAAGAGAAGAAATAAAAAAATGTGAATAATAAAATGGCAATAATTACATATCTATCAATAATTGCTTTGAATGTGAATGCATTAAATGTCCCAAATAAAAGTTTAGGTGACTGAACGGATAAGTAAACAAGACTCTTACATATGCCTACAAGAAACTCACTTCAGATCAAAAGACACACACAAACTAAAAATAAAGAGATGTAAAAATATATTTTATAAAAATGGAAACAAAGTCCCCTTCCTCACTGTATGTCTATATCAAAGGAAATGGGAGCTAAAGAAAGACATATAAACTGAATTCCCTGAACACTTAGGGTCACTCTCAGTATCTTTACGCTGTCTCTCTCACCGTCCTCATCTCTCTCTATTGTCACTGTTCCTCTCCGTACCTTTATTCTGTCTCTCACAGTTTCTCTCTGTCTCTTGCATTGTCCCTCCCACTCTCTGCCTCTGAGAGGAGACCGCACTCTGTGGAGTGTTACTCCTTTTCTAATAAACTTTCCTTTTGACTGTCCCAAAAAAATGGAAATAAAGAAAAAAAAAACTTGGACAGTAATGCATATACCAGCTAAAATAGACTTTGAAACAAAGGCAATAACAAGAGACAAAGAAAGACCCAGCTATCTTACTTTAGGGTATTTAGCCAAATAAAAACAAAACACTACATCAAAGGGACATGTGTGAATCCATATGTTCATTGCAGCATTATTTACAATAGCCAATATATGGACGAGTATCTGTCAATGGATGAATGGATAAAGAAGAGCTGGTACATATATACAATAGAATATTATTAACCATGAAAAAAGAATGAAATCTTGCTATCTAGAACACCAAAGATGAATCTAGAGGGTATTATGCTGAGTGGAGTAAGTCAGACAGAGAGACAAATGCCATATGATTTCACTTATATGTGGCATCTAAAGAACAAAATAAATGAACAAGAAAAATAGAAACAAAATCGAAGATACAGAGAACATTTTAATGGTTACCAGCTGAGAGAGGGAATGAAGGGGTGAGTGAAAAGGGGGAAAATTAACAAGTACTAATTGGTAGTTATAAAATAGTTATGAGCATGTAAAATATAGCATAAGAGATATAGTCAATAATATTGTAATAACTATGTACTGTGTCCGATGGCTGCTAGATTTATAGGTATGATCACTTTGTAAGTCATATAATTGTCTAATCACTATGTTGTACACCTGAAATTAATATAATGTCATATGCTAACTCTAATGGAAAAAACTTAAAAATATATTTAAAAAGTTAGTCGATAATATTGTGATAATTCTTCAAGGTGACTGATGATTACTAGACTTTTTGTCATGTTCATATCATTAGGTATATAAATGTTGAATTTTACTTTACAACTAAAACTAATAAATATTGTATAACAGCTACACTTGTATAAAAATAAATTAATTTTTAAAAGATAAAAGAAATATGATCATATGAACAGAAGCAGGAAATGCAGTAGACAAAATTTAGCATCATTTAATGATGAAAAATCTCAGCAAAGTAAGACTAGAGGAAATATATCTTAACATAATAAAAGCCGTGTATCACAAACACACAGCTAACATTATACTTAATGGAGAAAAGCTAAAAGTTTTTTCTTTAAGATCAGAAAGGAGATAAAAATGTCTAATTTCTCCACTTTCATTCAACATAGTATTGGAAGTTGTACCCATAGCAATCATACAATAAAAAAAAAGACATCCAGATTAGAAAGGAAGAGATAAAACTGTCATTATTTGCAGATGACATGATACTGTACAGAGGGAACCCTAAAGATTCCGAGAGAGAGAGAGAGAGAGAGAGAGAGAGAGAGAGAGAGAGAGAACTTATAAATGAACTAAATAATGTAGCAGAATACAAAATTAATATTCAGAAATCGGTTGTATTTTATACACCAAGAACAAACTATCAGAAAGAGAAATTAAGAAAAAATATAATACCTAGGAATATATTTAGCCAATATATTCCTAAAAAAAAACCTTACTCAAAAAATTATAACTCATTGAATAAAGAAATTGAAGAAGATACAAATAAATGGAACCATATACTGTGTTCATTGAGAGTGAGGATTAACATCATTAAAATGTCCATACTACAAAAATCAATCTATAGATTCAATTAAATCCCTATCAAAATACCAATGGCATTTTTTCACAGAACAAGTAAACCTAAAATTTATATGGAGCCACACAAGACAAAATAGCCAAAGCAATCTTGAGAGGCAAGATTAAAATTGGAGGTCAAACTATACTACAAGGCTATAATAATCAAAACAGCATGATACTGGCATAAAATAGACACATAGGTCAATGTAACAGAATAGAGAGCCCAGAAATAAACTCACAAAGATATAATCATTTAATCTATGAAACACAAAAAAAGCCAAAATATATAATGCGATAAAGACAATTTATTCAATAAATGGTGTTGAAAAAGCTGGACAGACACATGCCAAAAAAATAAAACTGGACAAACTTTATATACCATATACAAGAATAAACTTATAATAAATTACCAAAACTATAAAAGTGCTAGAGGAAAACATAGGCAGTAAACTCTCTGATATTGCTCTTTTTTTTTTTTTGATATATCTTCTCAGGTAAGTGAAAGAAAAGAGAAAATAAACAAATGGGACTACATCAAACTAAAAAGTTTTGCACAGCAGCAACTCCTGACTAGTCCCATAAGTGGTACACACAAAGGGTGGTCTCAGCAAGTACACAAGTCTGCTGAGGCAAATCCCACTCAGTGGCTCGGACACCGCATAGCCACTCATACCCTGTGGGCACAGCCAATCCCCACAGTTACTCAGGTTGAGTGTTTATCCCATCCACTGATGTACTGACAACAATAAAGGCTTAGCTACAACAGATCACACAAAACCCACACAAAAGTCAGGTTCAGAGCCCCTTGCACAGGTAATCATGGAGAGTGTACCAGTGGGCCAAACAGGGCACCTTCCACATAAGGTAATAGAGCCAAGGCTGAGAGATGAAACAAATATTCCTAACACATAGGAAAAAATAAAGATAGGCTAATAAAATGAGAAAACAAAGAAACTGCCACAAATGAAACAACGGGAGAAAACTCCAGAAAATAAGCTAAATGAAATGGAGGCAAGCATTCCATCGGAGATAGAATTAAAAACAATGGTTATACGGATGCTCAATGAACTTAGGGAGAGAATGGATGAGATCAATGGGAACATCCATAGAGAAATAGGAAACATTATAAAAGACATAGAAACCATAAAAAAGAACCAGACAGAAATGAAGAATACAATAACTAAAATGAAGAATACACTAGAAGGATTCAACAAGTAGATTGAATGAAGCAGAAAATCGAATCAGCGAATTGGAAGACAAAGTAGAAGATAACAACCAATCAGAACAACAAAAAGAAAAAAAAATAATTAAAAAAAATGAAGATAGTTTAAGAGATCCCTGGGACAACATTAAGTATAAAAATATCCGCATCGTAAGAGTACCCAAAGGAGAGGAGAGAGAGCGGGAGATTGAGAATTTATTTGAAAAAATAATGACAGAAAAGTTACCTAACCTGGCAAAGATATTAAACATGCAAGACCAGGAAACACAAAGAGTCCCAAACAAGAGGAATTCAAACAGACACACACCAAGACACATCGCAATTAAAATGCCAAAGGTCAAAGACAAAGAGAGAATCTTAAATGTAGCACTAGAAAGGCAATTAGTTACTTACAAGAGTACCACCATAAGAATGTCTGCTGATTTTATAACAAATACTTTGCAGGCCAAGAGGGAATGACAAGAAACATTCAAAGTTATGAAAAGCAAGAATCTACAACCATGAATACTTTCTCCAGCAAGGTTTTCGGTTAAAATGGAAGGTGAGCTAAAAAGACTCCCAGACAGGGAAAAGCTTAAGGAATTCATCACTAACAAACCTGTATTACAAGAGAAGTTAAAGAGATTTCTGTAAAAAAGGAAAGGGTAAAAAAAAATACAAATCATAAAATGGCAGTAACTATGTACCTATCAATAACCACTTCAAATGTAAATGCATTAAATGTTCCAATCAAAAGACATAGTGTAGCTGAATGGATAAGAAAACCAGACCCATGCATATGCTGTCTACAGGATGAAATGACACTCACAGACTTAAAGTAAAGAGATGGAAAAAGGTATTTCATGCAAATTGAAATGAAAAAAAGTCAGTGTAGCAATACATAATTCAGACAAAGTAGACTTTAAAACAAAAGCTTTAATAACAGACAAATAAGTATTTTGAATGATGATAAAGGGATAAATAAGTCAAGAGGACATAACCCTAGTAAACATATATGCATCCAACATAGGAGAACCTACATACATAAAGCAATTATGGACTGACATAAAAGGAGAGATAAACAGGAATGAAATCATAGTAGGATACTTTAACAAACCATTGATACCAATGAGCAGATTTTCCAGGCAAAAAAAATAATAAAATTAAATTAAAAGAAACAATGGGCCTAAAGATACACTAGACCAGATAGATTTAACAAATATTATCAGAGCATTTCATCCCAAAGCAGCAAGATATATAGTTTTCTCAAGTGCACATAGAACACTTTATAGATAGACCACAGATTAGGGCACAAAACAAGTATTAATAAACTTAAGAAGACTAAAATTGTATAAATCATCTCTTCAATGACAATGGTATGCAACTAGAAATAAACTATAGGAAAAAAATGGAAAATACAGAAACACATGGAGACTAAATATCTATCTACTAAACGATGACTGGGTGAACAATGATATCAATGAAGAAATAAAAATATCTATAAACAAATGAAAATAAAAACACAATGACTCACAATCTATGGGACACAGCGAAAGCAGTCCTATGAAGGAAATTCATAGCAATAAGGCGTACCTCAAGAAACAAGGAAAACCTCAAATAAAAAAATCTAACCATACACTTAAAAGAACTAAAAATAAAACAGCAAACACAGCCCAAATTGAATAGAAGGAAGGAAATAATAAAGATCATAGTGGAAATAAATGAAGTAGAGTCCAGAAAAACAATACAAAAGACTAATGAAACCAGTAACTGGTTCTTTGAAAGGATAAACAAAATTGACAAACCCTTAACCAGACTCATCAAAGAAAAATGAGAGAGAATTCACATAAATAAATCAGAAATGAAAAAGGAGAAATAACTACAGACTCCATCGAAGTACAAAGGATTATAAGAGAATACTATGAGCAATTATACGCCAACAAATTGAACATTCTGGACAAAATGGATACATTCCTAGAAACATACAATCTCCCAAGACTGAGTCAAGAAGAAACAGAAAATCTGAACCTACCAATTACACCTACAAAAATGAATCAATAATCAAAGACCTCCTAAAACACAAAAGTCCTGGATCAGAAGGCTTTATAGATGAATTTTACCAAACATTCAAAAAAGAATTAATACCTATTCTTCTCAAACTATTCCAAAAATTTCAAGAAGAGAAAAGGATCCCTAACACTTTTTATGAGGCCACCATTACCTTGATAACAAAACCAGACAAAAGCATTACAAAAATACAAAAAGAAAAGAAAACTATAGGCCAATATCTCTTATGAATGATGCAAAAATCCTCAACAAAATATTAGTGAAACAAATTCAACAATACGTTAAAAATATCATACGACATGATCAAGTTGAATTTATTCCTGTGATGCAAGGTTGGTACAATATTCACAAATCAATTAACATGATACATCACATTAACAAATCAAAAGATAAAAATCGTATAATCATATCAGTAAATGCATAAACAGTGACAAAATCCAGCATCCATTGATATAAACTTTCAGCAAAGTGAGAATAGAGGGAACATAACTCAACATAATAAAGGCAATATATGACAAACCTTCAACTAACATCATACTCAATGAGGAAAGGCTAAAAACATTTTCCTTAAGATCAGGAACAAGACAAGGATGCCCATTTTCACCACTCCTCTTCATCGTTGTATTAGAAGTCTTAGCCACAGCAGTAAGACAAGAAAAAGAAATAAAAGACATCCAAATAGGAAAGGAAGAAAGCAAGTAAAAGAAAGCAAATAAACACTCTTTATTTGCTAATGGCATACTATGTAGAGAGAACCCTAAAGATTCCACCAGAAAACTTTTAGAACTGATCGATGAATTCAGTAAAGTAGCAGGATACAAAATTGATATTCAAAAGTCAGTGACATTATTATACACCAATGATGAACTTTCAGAAAGAGAAATTAAGGAAACAATACCATTTATACTTGAATCAAAAACAAACAAACAAAAATACCTGGGGATCAAATTAACCAAAAAGGTAAAGGACCTATTTTCAGAGAATTATGTCGTTCAAAAAAGAAACTGAAGAAAATACAAATAACTGGAAGCATATACCGTGTTCATGGGTAGGAAGAATCAACATTAAAATGGCCATACTACCCAAAGCAATCTATAGGTTCAATGCAATTCTACCAAAATACCAATGGCATTATTCAGAGAGCTAGAACAAATAATCCTAGAATTTATATGGAACCATAAAATACCCCAAATAGCTATGGCAATCCCGAGAAAAAAGAACAAATTTGGATGTATCACACTATCTGATATCAAACTATACTATAAGGCTACAGTAATCAAAACAGTATGGTAGTGGCATAAAAACAGATACATTGATCAATGGAACAGAATAGAGAGCCCAGAAATAAATTCACGCCTATACACTCACTTAATATCTGACAAAAGGGTCAAAATATATACAATGAGGTAAAGACAGTCTTTTCAATAAATGGTGTTTGGAAAATTAAACAGATACATGCAAAGTAAAAAAAAAGGAACTAAACCACCTTCTTATGCCGTATACAAGAATAAACTCAAAATGGATTAAAGACTTAAGTGTGAGACCTAAAACCATAAATCCTCTAGAAGCAAACATATGCAGTAATCTCTCTTATATTGCTACTAGTAACTTCTTTTTGTACATATCTCTTCAGTCAAGGGAAGCTAAAGAAAAAATAAGCAAATGGGATTACATCAAACTAAAAAGTTTTTTGTACAGCAAAAGAAATCATCAACAAAACAAAAAGACAAACAACTGATTGCGAGAAAATATTTGCTTATGATACATCCGATAAGAGGTTAATATCCAAAATATGTAAAGGACTCATACAACTCAATAACAACAACAAAAAAACCCCCAAACAATCCTATTAAAAAAATGTGCAGAAGACCTGAACAGATATTTCTCCAAAGAGGGAATACAGAGGGCCTATAAACATGAAAAGATGCTCAAAGTCACTAATTATCAGAGAAATGCAAATTAAAACCACAATGAGATATCACCTCATGCCTGTCAAAGCGGCTATCATCAATAAATCTAAAAACTACCAGTGTTGGCAAACATGTGGAGAAAAAGGAACCCACATACACGGTTGGTAGGATTGCAAATTGGTATAGCCGCTATGGAAAACAGTCTGGAAGTTTCTCAAAAAATTAAAAATGAATATACCTTTTGACCCATCAATTGCGCTTCGGAGTATTTATCCAAAGAAAACCCAAACAATAACTCATAATGATGTATGCACTCCTATGTTCATGGCAGCACAATTTACAATAGCCAAGATATGGAAGCAACCTAAATGCTCATCAACAGATAATTGGATAAAAAGTTATGGTTCGTATATACAATGAAATATTACTCAGGTATTAAAAAAAAATGAAATCCTACCATTGGCAATGATGTGGATGGACCTAGAGGTTATTATGCTGAGTGAAATAAGTCAGACAGAGAAGATAAATACCATATGATTTCACTTATATGTGGAATCTAAGGAACAAAAAGAACCAACTAATCAAAAACAAACTCACAAATATAGAAGTCAATCTAGTCATGGCCATGGGAGGAGGGGGCGATGACGGACTGGGAGAAAGGAGTGAATGTTTAAAAAAAGTACAAATTATTAGTTGATAGATGGTCATGGGGGTGAGGAGCACAGCATAGAGAATGAAGTCAGTATTTATGTAATTGCTAGGCGTAGAGGCAGAGGAAAGAACAATCAGGGGAATCAATTCAGAAACCATATAAATGTCTAACCCAGGGACTGTATACTTGCAATTAATCATAAGATAAAAAATAAAAATAAATAAAAAGTTTTGCACAGCAAATAAAACTGTGAACAAAACAAAAACCTGACTTATGAATAGGAGAAGATATTTGCCAATAATACATCTGATAATGGGTTAATATACAAAATCTATAAATAACATACAACTCAATACCAAAACCCAAAAACTCCCATAAAAAAATGGGCAGACGACGTGAATAGACATTTCTCCAAGAAAACATATAAAAAGTTGTTCAATTTCACTAATCATCAGAAAAATGCAAATTAAAACCACTATGGGATATCACATCATGACTGTCAGAATGACTATCATCAATAAATCAAAAATCACATGTGTTGGCGAGGATGTGGAGTAAGTGGCATCCTCGTGTACTGTTGGTGGGATTTTAAATAGGCATAGCCACTATGGAAACGTTTGGAATTTCATCAAAAAATTAAAAATAAACCGATGACTCAGTAATTCTAATTCTGGGTATCTATCCAAAGAATACCGAAATACTAATTTGAAAAGATACATGTACCCTTATGTTCAACTGTGGAGCTATTTACAATATTAAATATAAGAAGCAACCTAAGTGCCCATCAGTAGATGATCAGATAAAGAAGTTGTGTTACATAAATACAATGAAATACTAGTCAGCTATAAAACAATGAAATCTTACCATGAGCAATGACATGATTGGACCTAGAGGATATTATGCTTAGTGAAATGTGTCAGTCAAAAAAGAGACAAATGTTATATTTTACTTATATGTGGAATTTAAAGAACAAAATAAACAAACAAACAAACAAACAAAAAACAAAATGGAAACAGACCCATAGAGACAGAGAACAAACTTGTGATTGCCAGATGGAAGGTGAGTAGGGGGCTGGGTGAAAAAGGTGAAGAGATTAAGAAGTGGAAACTGATAGTTATAAAATACTCATGGTTATGTAAAGTATAGTGCAGGGGATATAGTAAATAATATCATAATATCTATGTATAGTGCCAGGTTTGTACTAAATTAATTGGGGGTTCACTTCATAAATTATATAAATGTCTAAGCACTAGGCTGCACATTTGAAACTAATGTAAACTAATATTGAATGTGAACTCTGAAAAGTAAAAAAAAAAATTAAAAAGAAATGAAAATAGAGTTCTAAAAAAGTTTTGGTAAAGAACAGTCTAATACAGATCTGTCATCTTAGATGTGGAATCAAGTCTTAGTGAAAGGGGTGTAAATTTTCCAAGATCATGAAGATTTTTAGAAGGATATTTAGGTCTATGATCCAAATAGCCTTTTTTTCTGGTCTCACTTTATTTTAGGCAATTCCACCTAACATGATCTCTCAAATAGCTTAACGGAGAACCAGAGGCAGATGAGCAGGGAAATCTATGATGCCCAGGACCAAGATGTGAACCTTTTTTTTCTGTTTGTTTTGTTATTCTATATGTGATTATTGCAATGCAAAAAGTTTTCCTATCACTTAAGTGCTCAGAAAACAATATTTCTGCAGATCTTGTGGCATTGATGCCTCTAGTGTGATATATAAAGGTGTAATTAAGACAGATCTGTTAATCTAATCAAGTTTGCTGTAATTGTGCATTCGAAGTAAAAAAGCTAATATATACTATATGGTCATGTAACAGTTTCAAATCCTGAACACAATTCATAATAAAAATACATAACATTTTTATTTTTAATAGACTTTTAAAACTATAACTTTAGATTGACAATTACCGAGACATGGAAACAAAATGTTCTTTAATAGATAACTGGAAAAAAAGGACGGAATATTACTCAGCCATAAGAAAAGATGAAATACTACCATTTGCAACAACATAGATAAATCTCAAGATCATGATGAAAGAAATAAGTCAGACAGATAGAGTTGAGAACCATATGATTTCACTTATATGTGGGATATAAAACTGAAAGCAACAAACAGACAAACAAACAAAAACTCATAGACATAGACAACAGTTTAGTGGTCACTAGAGGGAAAGGGGGGAGATAGATAAGGGTAAATGGGGTCAAATATATGGTAACAGAATATTTGACTTTGGGTCATGAACACAATGCAATATGCATATGATATATTATTAAACTGTACACTTGAAAACTATATAATTTTATTAACCAATGTCACACTAATAAATTTAATTAAAAAAATAAAAATAGAAACAGAATTAGTTAAAAAGAAAAGAAAAGAAATCCTGGAATTCCAGTCAAGATGGCAAAGTAGGTGTAGACTTTGCTTGCCTACTCTCATGACCACATCAAAATTATAACTAAACTACAGAACAATCATCATTGGGAGTACCCGAAGTCTAGCTGAACAGAAGTCCTACAACTGAGGGCACACAGAAGAGGCCACCCTGAGACTGGTAGGAGAGGTGGAGACATGGAATGGGCTAGTTCCCATACCTGCCTGCTGTGGATGAGAATTGGGAAAAATATCTCTGTTTTGAAGGTCCTCCTAGAGAAACAAGGGGGCCCGGCCCCATACGGGACTCTCCAACCCAGGGTTTCAGTGCCAGGAATAGAAGTTCCCACAACCTCTGGCTGTGAAAACCAGCAGAGATTGTGACTGAGAGAGATGGAGAAGTTGCAGATTTTCTACTTAAGGAGCCCGCATGAAGTTATTCATTGACATCTGACTTTCTCTGAGCTCCAGCACCTGCTTGAAGGTGCCAAGGACATAGAGAGAGAAACTTGGTTGTCTGGCTTCAGGGCAAGGTTGAGAGGAGGACGATTTCTCACAGACAAAGAGCTGGCAAAGGGCATTGCTCTTCTGTTAAGCCCTCCCTGCTCCTAGTATGCAGACATGGGTAGCCACCATATTTGAATCTCCATCAAACAGGTTAACACTGATCACACTGCTCCTGAGATCTTGCCTCTCCCAACTTTTGGGCCCACTCAAGTTGCTTTCAGTGGCTCTTCTATACAAATGGCTTGTCATGGCTCATGCTGCGAACTTTCTTAAATTTCTCAAAGGTACACAAAACCCAAACAAGCAGCATCTGGCCTTGACATGTCTTCCACCTCTTGCTGAGCAACCCAAAGCCCACCACTAAAAGTAGCTTAATTCAGTTTGTGGCTTTGCCTCTTGAAGCACCTCGAAGCCTGGCATGAATGGTGGCATATGCGTATTGCTTGGTGACCCTTTTGAGATAGCCCTGTGCAGTACACATGCTGCAGCTGAACTTGTCTTGTGGTAAAGCCTCTCCTAGGAGGCCTGGGGCCTATATGTGTAGTGGCTGGCTTTCATATGAGACAGGACACCACACAGGGCTATATCTAATGATGACACAACCAAAGGGCAGTCTGACACCAGAGCTCTTGGTTCTAAGGTGAAACTTGCTCTGTAGAACCAGCTCCTCACTGGTCACCCCTCGCAATCAATTTGGCTTCAAAGGCAAGGGGAGTAAAAGAAAAAGTAAATGAATGGGACTACATCAAACCGAAAAGCTCCTGCACAGCAAAAGAGACACCATCCAAATAGGAAAATATATTTGCAAATGCCCCTGATAAGGGCCTAAAACCCATAATATACAAAAAAATCATACACCACAATAACAACAAAAAAAACAAACAATCCAATAAAAAAAAAATGAGCAGAAGACCTGAACAGACTCATCTCCCAAGAAGACATACAAATGGCTAACAAACATATGAAAAGATGGTCATCACCGCAGGCTATTAGGGAAATCCAAATCAAAACCATAATGAGATACCATCTCACACCTGTTAAAATAGCTGTTATCAACAGGAAAAGTAATGTGCTGGAGAGTATGCAGAGAAAAAAGAAACTTCATACACTGCTGGTGGGACTGAAAATTGGCACAGCCACATGGAAAACAGTATGGCGGTTCCTCGAAAAACTAAGAATTGATTTTCCAAATGATCCAGCAATCCTTCTACTGGGTATTTACCACAAAGGCTTGAAAACTCATATCTGAAAAGATATTTGCACACCAATGTTCATAGCAGCATTATTCATGGTGGCCAGGACATGGAAACAACCAAAGTGTCTTACGATAGATGATTGGATAAAGAAACTGTGGTACATATATACAATGCAATATTACTCAGCCACAGTAGAGATGAAATACTGCTATTTGCAACAACATAAATGGACCTCGAGATAATCATGCTAAGCGAAAGAGTTGAAAAACACATGATGTCATTTATATGTGGGATAAAAACCTAAAAGCAACAAATAGACACAGAATTATGGACATGGACAATAGACTAGTGATTACCAGAAGGTACAAAAGCAGGGGGAGGAGAGAGGTAGATCAGGTAAAAGGAGTCAAATATGTGGTGATAGAAAGAAGTCTAACTGTGGGAGGGGAACACACAATGTAATGTGTGTGTGTGTGTGTGTGTGTGTGTGTGTGTGTGTGTATGCTTTACTGTTAAATTGTGCACCTGAAACTTACTGGATTTCATTAACCACTGTCACCAAAAAAAATAATAATAATAATAATTAATTAATTAAAGAAAGTTTTAAAATAAATTAATAAATAAAGAGGAAACAATAAATAAATAAATAGATAGATAAGTAAATAAATAAATTAATTAATAGAATTGACTATCAAAAAAAATGGAGATAAGCAATCTACCAGATGCAGAGTTTAAACACTGATGATAATGATGCTCAATGAACTTAAGGGAAGAGTAGATAAAATCAGGGAGATCTTTAACAAAAAAATAGACAACATAAAACTGGAGATAGAATACATAAAAGAGAATCGGTCAGAAATGAAGAAAACAAGAACTGAAATGAAGTATACATTACAGGGAATCAACTGTACATTACATAAAGCAGAGGATCGAATCAGAGATTTAGAAGATAAGGTAGCAGAAAACACCCAATCAGAAAGCAACAAGAAAAAAGAATCTAAAAAACTTGAAGATAGTTTAAGAGGTCTCTGGACAACATTGAGAGTACCAACAGTCACATCATAGGGATATCAAGAGGAGAAGAGAGAGAGAAAATAATTAAAAACCTATTTCAAGAAATAATGACAAAAAATTTTCCTAACCTGGTGAAAAAAATAGACTTATAAGCCCAGGAAGCACAGAAAATCCCAAACAAGATGAACTCAAACAGGCCTACACCAAAATACATCATCGTTAAAATGCTGGACAAAGATAATTTTAAAAGCAGCAAGAGAAAAGCAGTTACTTACCTATAGACGAGCTTTCATAAGCCAGGCAGTTGATTTCTCAACAGAAATTTGAAGGCCAGAAGGGACTGGCAGAAAATATTCAATATATTGAAAACAAAGGAACTTCAAGCAAGGTCACTCTATCCTGCAAAGCTATCATTTTGTTTTCTTTTTACCCTCCCCTCAATTTTATTGAAGTATAATAGATAATTAGTTGCTCATATTTACATTGTACAATTCAATGAGTTTTTTTTCAATTATAGTTGGTATACAATAATATATTATTTTCAGTTGTACAGAATAGTGATTATAGATTATATAACGAAGTTGTCACTCCACTAAATCAGATACTTCTTTTCTCCTTACATATTTTTTGCAACCTTGTTGACTATTTTCCTAAAGCTACACTGTATATCTCCATGACTATTTTGTAACAATCCATTTGTACTTCTTAATCCATTTGCCCTTTTTTGCTACCCCCCAACCCAACCTCCCTCTAGGAGTCCTCAAAATATTCTCTGTGTCTATGAGTTTGTTTTCATTTTTGTTGTTGTTTAATAAACATAATTGTCTTTCTCTATCCGACCCTTTTCATTCAGCACAATACCTGTTGCAAATGTCGCGTGATTTCACATACATGTGGAATCTAAAGAACAAAATAAACAACAACAAAAATGGAAGCAAACTCAGAGATACAGAGACTATTTTGAGGTCTACTAGATGGGAGAGGCTTTGGGGTAGAATGGCAAATAAGGGCAAAGGGATTAAGAGGCATAAATGGATAGTTGAAGAACAGACATGGAAGTGTAGCATGGGGAAGATAGTTAATAATGTTGTAATAAATGTGTAAAGGGGATGAGGGACACTAGATTTAGTTGGCTGATTGCTTTGTGAGTTATGTAGATCTCTGTTCACTATGCTGCAGAACTGAAACTGGTTGGTATATTATTGTATGACAATTATAATTGAAAAAAAACTCATCAAATTGTATAATGTAAATACGAGCAACTACTTTTCTATTATATTTCAATAAAGTTTGAAAAAAAATGAAATCTTGCCATCTGCAACAACATGGATGTATCTAGAGTGTAGTATCCTGAGTTGAGTATGGCAGACACTGAAAGACAAATGCCATATGATTTCACTTACATGTGATATTTAAAAGACATTAGAAACAAACAAAACAGAAACCAATTCATTAATACAGAGACCATTTTAATGGTTGCTAGGTGGGAGGGGATTGATGGAAGTGGATGATAAAATGGAAGATATTAAGAAATACAAGCATGTAGTTAAAACTATTAATGTATATGTAAAGTATAGCCTAAGGAATATATTAAAAATCTAGTACTTATTTGACACCATACATAGTTGAGAACTATGAGATTTTACTCATATGTGGGATTTAAAACTGAAAGCAGCAAACAAATATGACAAACAATCAGAGACTCATGGAAATGGACAGTGAATTACTAGTTACCAGAGGGAAGCGGGGAGAGGGGAGGTAGATAGGAGTAATGGGGGTCAAAGATATGATGACAGAGGAAATTTAACTTTGAGCAGTGAACACACAATGCAGTGTACACATGGTATATTATTGAATCGTACACTTGAAACCTATTTGATTTTATTAACCAATGTCACTCCAAAAATTTTAATTAAAAAATGGAATCATACTATCCATTTACTCTGCCACTTGCTTTATCCACTTGACAATATATCATGGACATTCCTCTATATCAATATACATAGATCCATCTGCCTGACTTTAAATGTTAGCTTTGACTGAAAACACAGGCACACATGGCAGCTAGTTAATATACCTATGTCCTTTCCAGCACTAACATTCTGTTTCTTGGCATCCAAACCCCAAAGGCCATCTAATTCAACATTGATATTAAAGTGAAATTATATCAAGTCTGGATTGTTGAAAACTCCTAAGGTCAAATAACTCTTCTCCACTTGATCAATCACAGGCATCACAAGGAGCAATCCACTGTGCACCCCACATTTCAGGCAGCTGTGTAGGAAATCTTATCCTGCTTTATTCTAGAAAGGAAATAGAGATTGGTTTGAAACTAAGATAGTTTTCTCAGAATTTGAAGAGAAAGTGTGCAAACTGAAAACAGGTTTCAAATGATATTTTGCAATGGGAATTTAAGAAAAAGACAGCATGTTCCATTCACAGGATTTTGGATTTCAGTTGAAAAGAGGTAGTAGAGTACGACTGTTTAGAATACATGTCCAGGAGCCATACTTATTAGATTCAGATCTTTGTTCTGCAACTTCTTTGTTCAGGTCATTCTCTGCACTTTGATCTCTTCGCCTAAGTAGACTAATAATAGTACCTACCTGTGGTGATCAGAACTTGATTATGTATACAGAAACCCCTCCAGTTATTTAAGACAGGAAGGGATTTAATAAAGAGAATTAGAGGCCTACAAAATCTTTGGAAGGGCCGTGAGAGGGACAGTAAGGGAATGTTGCCGACAATTTCAGACAGCTGCAGGAACTGCAGAAATTTTGGAAAGTTTAAGGGTGTTAGGAAACTGCTACCAATGACATCGCTGAAGCAAATATTTCATGAAAGAATGTAGAGAGCTAAAGCTCCCAAAATTCAAAAGAGTGCATGGATTATCTCAGGAGGCCTGCTTGCATAAGAAAGGGAAAAGGCTGGTTCTGTGGAATTCCAGGAAGAAGATTAAGTATAGAAAAAGGGAGTGTCAAAGGGAGTGTCAAAGGAAGTGTCCATTGTACCTCGATCTTCAGGATGTTACTTTAATTATGTTATCTTGGGATACACAAAGGAACAGATTATGTATAAAAAGGAGCATAAGAAATAAACTCGGAGAGACAGTTGTGAGATCTGTTCTCCCTCTTGCACCCTGTCTGTCTTCTCTTTTTTCTCAGTCCCCGCTCCCCCATTCAGGTATCTGGTTTGACTTGTTCGGCTGGTTTCTGACAAGTGGCGCCCGAACAGGGACCTGAAAACGGGGGAAAATAGCAAGGACCCACCGCAAGACGAGTGCACTTGAGATTGGCCAAAGAAGCCGTGGGCGGTGAAGGTGAGTACGCAGGAGTTTTTGTAATATAGAAACTGAAAGGGAAGATATAATGGGCCAAGGAAATAGTCGACTGCTATTTGTACATATGCTTAAGAATATGCTTAGAGTTAGAGGAGCTAAAGTAGGTCAGCAACAGTTAATGAAGTTCTTGCAATTTATAGAAGAAGTTTGTCCCTGGTTTCCTGAGGAAGGGACAATTGATTTAGAGACATGGTTAAGAGTGGGTCAAAAGTTACAGGATTACTATGATGCCCACGGACCTACTAAGGTTCCGGCAGATACTTTTGGACTTTGGACTTTGATTAGAGATTCTTTAGACCCTAGGCATGAAAGAGATCAGAGTAAAGAACAAATGTCACCTGTACTTAAAACAGAAAGTGTTCATGAGTATGATGAATCTGAGGCTGCTGGGGTTGTGCCTTCTGCCCCTCCGATGCCTTCCCCTCCTTTTGACTCCATTTTTACTGATGATGATGAGGAGGAGGCCGCTAGATATCATTCGCCTGATGAAGATTCAGCTCCACTTGTAGCTATTGGAGGCGTTGCCCAACCTGCAGTACCAGATCCTGTATTAATATGGGGGCGAGGGCTTGTTTGTGTTTTTCCGCAGGGAGCTGATGCAGCACGCTGGTTGCTTGAACGACTAGTGCGGCATGCCGAAAATAAACATCGAGATTAACTTTGTCACTCGAAGGGGCATGTGCAAAAAGATTCAGTATGGTGGCATCGTTGTCATCAAGAGAATGTCACTTTGTACCGGGTAACAGGATTTAATGAAACTGTTTGGGACTTCTCTCGGCCTAATGAAACTGACTGGGACTGCTTTATCTGCTGGCCTCTGGAAAACAAGCTCTGGCGCTTGGCAGACTCATATTTGGAAACTGGCTGCCGGACTTGTGACAATGAGTATTAGCATGACTAATGAATCTCGGACCAATTCACACAGTAGTGGTTCAGGAGAAAGATTCTCATATGCCCTTAGAACTTGTGGTAATGTCCCATATATATTATTGTTAGGAAATTTCAATATTACCGTAGATAATAATACTAATCAATTTAATGTATCTTGTAATAATTGTCAGCTGTCTAATTGTGTTACTCCTGCTAACACTTCTGTTCTCGTGCTTAGACAACCGCCATTTATAATGGTTCTTGTTAACCTTACAGGCCCTTGGTTTGATGAATATGGGTTACAGGTTTTACAAGAGATTAACATGGCATTAGGAAGATTTAAAAGGGCTGTGGCTGTTGTTGTGGCAGGTATTCTTGCAGCTGTCGCCTTGGTGGTTACAGCCACCACTGCTGCCATATCCTTGTCCAACTGTGCAAACTGCAACATTTGTTAATGATCTGACAAAAAATGTTTCATTAGCTATGGGATCTCAAGAAAGTATTGATGAAAAAATTGAACAAAAATTAGATGCACTATATGAAACAGTAACTTTTTTGGGAGAAGAAGTTCAAGCCTTAAAATTGTCCTCCCGCTTACGTTGCCATGTACAATATCGATGGATTTGTGTAAATCCAAAAAGGTATAATAGTACCACCAATCCTTGGGATAAGATAAAAAATCATTTACAAGGGATCTGGCATAGTGCTAATATGTCATTAGATTTAGTTCAATTACATCGAGACATTTTAGCCTTAAAAGAAGCTCCCGAACTACAAATAAATACTGATCAAACACTGCAAGGATTTATAAAGGGTTTAAAAGGTTTAGTCTCTACTTGGGGACCATTTACTCATTTATTAGGATTTGTTATCGTTCTAGCCTGTTTCATGTTAGTCATCTTGTGTTTATTGCCATATCTGTTGAAATGTGCAATACGAGCAGTGTGAGATGTTGGTTCCGAGATACATGCAATAAAATTAAAAAATAAAAATGCCCCAATATAGTGGCTGGGAGTCAAAGACGGGTAAGGACTTCTTGGAAACTGGACAACCTAAGACAGGGCATGTATGATGGAATACATGTTCCAATGACGGGTAAGCTCCATGTTTCGCAGGAAGCCACCTAAGACAGGTACAGTCTACTATGAAGTAAAAAAGGGGGAATTGTAGGGAGCTAAAGCTTCCAAAATTCAAAAGAGTGCATGGATTATCTCAGGAGGCCTGCTTGCATAAAAAAGGGAAAAGGCTGGTTCTGTGGAATTCCAGGAAGAAGAAGATTAAGTATAGAAAAAGGGAGTGTCAAAGGGAGTGTCAAAGGGAGTGTCAAAGGAAGTGTCCATTGTACCTCGATCTTCAGGATGTTACTTTAATTATGTTATCTTGGGATACACAAAGGAACAGATTATGTATAAAAAGGAGCATAAGAAATAAACTCGGAGAGACAGTTGTGAGATCTGTTCTCCCTCCTGCACCCTGTCTGTCTTCTCTTTTTTCTCAGTCCCCGCTCCCCCATTCAGGTATCTGGTTTGACTTGGTCGGCTGGTTTCCGACAAAAGAATGCTCAGAAGCCACTTAAGTCTCTGTTTGACAAAGCCTACACACCTAAACATGATGCCAGGAGGAACAATGGGGGTGTCTACTCTCATGTTTGCCGAGTTTCCTACAAGTCCCTCTTATGGGTGAAATTCAAAACTGAACTTCACTGGCAAGGGAGTGTGGGAAATGCAGTTTCTAAGTTTTGCAATACAGATGAGAGCTGAAAAGATGTTGAATGTGACTTTGTAGCTTGGTTATGAAAATTTTATGACCTGAATAGAGGCCTTCTCCTCAGAGCAAGTGTCTGTAGCCTTCCCGATCCTCGTATAATGCTCTACCCTGGGATCCTCCTGGCTTGTCTGCAGGCCTTAGCTGACAAGGAAGTAGTCTTTTATGACTCAGTGGAAGAAATTGTGATGAATGAAGAATAAAAAATATGGTAAAAGAACATCCCTTTTTTTAAAAATTTGGTGATAACCCATGATCTGGGGTGGCCCAGCCTAACTGTACAGTGGCTTCCAGAAGTAACCTGACCAGAAAGGAAATATTTCTTCATTAATAGACTTATTCTGGGGACACACACACTGGATGAACAAAACCGTTTCATGATAGCCAGTGTGTAGCTCCCTAACAATTATGCGCAGTTTAATGCTTCACACATGACAGTGAGAAAGGAGAATTTGGAGGTTTTGGCTTGGTAGTGGAAAGACTGAAATAGAAATCAAGACCAACCATGAAGGAAAAGCAAACAGGGCACGTTATATGCCCCAGAACCCTTGTATTATTGTAGCAGAAAACATCCAGTAATATTCTTGTTTTTGACTATACAAAACATCCTCCTACACTGTATCTTTCTGGAGAGTTCAACCCAGGCTTGCATCTCCATGGACATCATTAGGAAGGCTATGGGCTTTCTTGGAAGAAAATCTCAGTATGCACTTACTTAGTGCTTCAGATGACCACACCATCTGTCTATGGGACATCGGTGCTGTTCCAAAAGAGGGAAAAGCTGTGAATTTGAAGACCATCTTTACAGGGCATAGAGCAGTAGTAGACATTTCCTGGCATCTGTTCCATGAGTCTCTGTTTGGGTCAGTTACTGATGATCAGAGACTTAAGATCTGGGATACTCATTCAAACAATACTTTCAAACCAAGCCACTCAGTTGATGCTCACACTGCTGAAGTCTTTATAGTGAGTTCAATCTTGCCACAGGATCAGCTGATAAGACTGCTGTCTTATAGGATCTGAAAAACCTGAAACTTAAGTTGCATTCCTTTGAATCAGGAATCAGGAAGGATGAACTGTTCCAGGTGCAGTGATCACCTCACAATGAGAATATTTTGGCTTCTGGTGGTACTGATCACAGACTGACTGTCTGAGATTTAAGTAAAACTGGAAAAGAACAATCTCCAGAAGATGCAAAAGGTGGGTCACTAGAGTTGTTTATTCATGGTGGTCACGCTGCCAAGATATCTGATTTCTCCTGGAATCCCAATGAACCTTAAGTGATCTGTTCTGTATCAGAAGACAATATTATGCTAGCATGACAAATGGCAGAAAACATTTATTATGATAAAGACCCTGAAGAAAGCATGGATTCAGAAGAACAGAGATCTTAGATATGTCTGCACTTCTTGTGATTTTACACACCCCTATTTTTCTTCTCAATCCTGATATTGATTTAACACTGGTTTTGAAACACAGACTTTGTTCAACTATCCCTCTATGATACAGACCATTAACAATGCTATTCATCACACTAATAGGGTTTTCTAATTATTAACTGGGGGACTCAATCCAGGAAAGCCACAGACATATTTAAATTTTCCTCAGGAAATTTCTAGTAACAAAGATCTAAAGTAGCCACTGAAAGGAGAATATTCTGTGTGGTTATTTTGTTTTTCTTCTTATGCTATATCCCCAAGTTTTACAGACTCATTTAAGTAAAGACTAGAAGTAAAGAATAGAAGGAGGTGAGATAGGTGTCTGAGCCATGAAGTATAAGTACTGCAAGATGTCATTAGCATTCAGGAAATAGGGGAGATAAAAGTTATATAAATTCTTACTCTAAAATCTTCACACCTGACTTTCTAGGATGCACATTTTCCGATGCAGACTTGTCTCTTCTGTTTCTTGTGTTAAGTCAAAACTACGTGTTCATTTTTCCTTACCTATTTTTGCTTGTTAGTGTATTTCTTGAGCTGTTTTCATATTATTATTATTTTTTTCTTTTTTGTGAAATGTTTTTTTAAAAGAACATCAAGTTGTAAAGATTTATGTTTTTACCTGACAATTATACCACAGAGAGACTGTCCAATTAAGGTGAAAAGAGTGAACCAACAGATTATATTTGTTTTTAAAAATTAAATTAATCTTGGATAATAGTTGTTTTCTTTTCTTTTCTTTTCTTTTCCTTTCTTTTAGGAATTAGTACTTGACCACTAGTTTGATACCATCTTTATTTTGGGTGACCTATTTCTCCAGCAGTCCTGTTACTCTCCATGCTTAACTGTGTAAGTGCTTATAATGGAATAAATTGCTTTTCTACATAAAAAAGAAAATCATATGACCCAATTCATGTAAAGCACTTACAAAAGTACCTGGTCTATAGTTAGAGAACAATAAGTGTTAGCTGTCATTATGATGTCTAGATCACATGAGCCTAAGATGCCAGAAATTGAAGTACCTACTTTCTTCCTAAATAGTACATTCTAAAGCTGCGCCTTCACCCTTGCATTCAAGCATCCATACGTATATCATTCATTCAATACTTATTGAATAATCACCTACCATACAGCATGTATAATGCTACTTCCAGGGATACAGTGGTGAAGAAAGCATATTTGTTCCCAACCCTCAGAGAATTGACTGTCTCAGTGGGAAGAAAGACATGTACACAGGCAACATTATTGTGTGAATTTATATTTGCCTAGTCCTTAAGTTTATAAAGCACTTTACACACTTTAAATTTATCTTATTCGTGAGCATATATTACCTCATATCATCTTCTAAATAATGAGATAATCAAACAGGCATTATTATCAATATTATAAAACTGACATTTTTACACATGATGAAAAGATTTTGAGAGGCTGTGATATTATCAAGGTCAACAGTTAGTGACAGGACTGGGATAAAAATACAATTTTTCTAGACATTGTGATCATTTCACAGTGTATATAAATAACAAATCATTATGTTGTACACCTGAAACTAATGTTATATGTCAATTATACCTCAATTTAAAAATTAAATTAATTTTTTAAAAAGAATACAATTCTGTCCAGTTTTCCCAGCACCACTTGTTGAAGAGACTGTCATTACTCCAGAGTATATTTTTACCTCCTTTGTCATAGATTAGTTTACCATATAAGTGAGAGTTTATTTCTGGGCTCTCTATTCTGTTCCATTGATCTACATATCTGTTTTTGTGTCAGTAACATGTTGTTTTGATTATTATAGCTTTGTAGTATAGTTTGAGATCAGGGAGCATGATACCTCCAGCTTTGTTCTTCTTTCTTAAGATTGTTTTGACTATTCATGGTCTTTTGTGGTTCCATATAAATTCTATATGAATTATTTGTTTTGGTTCTGAGAATTACATTGGTATTTTGATAGGAATTGCACTGAACCTTAAAATGCTTTGGGTAGAATGGTTAGTTTAATAATATTAATCTTTCCAATCTATGAGTACAATATAGTCTTCCATTTATTCGTGTTCTCTTTAATTTCTTTCCTCAATGTCTTATAGTTTTCAGAGTACAGGTCTTTCACCTCCTTGGTTAAGTTTATTCCTAGATGTTTTATTCTTTTTGATGCAATCGTGAATGGGATTGTTTTGTTCATTTTTCCTTCTAATTGTTTGTCATTAGTGTATAGGAACGTGACAGATTTTAGTATGTTAATTTTGTATCCTGCTACTTTACTGAATTCTATAATTAAGTTTTTGTGGATTACTTAAGGTTATATATATATATATATATATATATATATATATATATGTATATATGTATATATATGTATATATATATAATCATTTTGGGAAAAAACTGGACAGATACATGCAAAGAAAATGAAACTGGACCATTCTTTTATACCATATACAAAAAATAAACTCAAAAAGGGGTTAAAGATTTAAATGTAAGACCTGAAACTATAAAATTCCTAGAAGGAAACATAGAAAATAAACTATTTAATATCAGTCTAAGTAATATCCTTTGGGATATGCCTCCTTAAATAAGGGAAACAAAAACAAAAATAAACACACGAGACTACATCAAACTAAAACTTTCTGCACAATGAAGGAAACCTTCAATAAAACAAAAAGCCAACCTATTATATGGGACAATATTTTATTAATGATATATTCAATAAGAGGTTGATATGCAAAATATATAAGAAACTCATATAACTCAATAATAAAAAAACATACAAACAAAAAAATAATTTGATCAAAAAATGAGGAAAAGCCATTTCCCTAAAGAAGACATACAGACAGCCAAAGGACATATAGAAACATACTTAACATCACTAATCATCAGGGAAATGCAAATCAAAACCATATTGAGATACCATCTCACACTATTTAGAGTGGCTGTTATTAATAAATCAACAAACAACAAGTGTTGTTGAAAATGTGGAGAAAAGAGAACAGTTGTGCAATGTTGGTGAGGTTAAAAGTTGGTGCAGCCACTATGGATAACAGTATGGAAGTTCCTCAAAAAATTAAAAATAAAGCTATCTTATGACCCAGCAATTCTACTTCTGGGTGTTTATCCAGAGAAATCTGAAACACTAATTGAAAAAGATATATGCACCCTTGTGTTCACTGCAGCACTATCTACAATAGCCAAGATATGGTAGCAACCTAAGTGCCCATCAATAGACTATTAAATAAAGAAAAGGTAGAACATATACAATGGGATGTTCCTTGGCAATAAAAAAGAATGAAATCTTACCATTTGCAACAACATGGATGAACCTAAAAGGATGCTAAGTGAAATAAGTCAGACAAAGAAAGACAAATATCATAGAATCTCAATTATAGCTGGAATCTGAAGAACAAAATAAACAAGCAAGCAAAACAAAAACACACTCATAGATACAGAGAACAAACTGATGATTATCAGAGGGATAGGGGCTGGGGGACTGGGTGAAAAAGGTGAGAGGATTGGGAAATACAAATTGGTAGTTGCAAGGCAGTCATGGGGTTATAAAGTACAGCATAGAGAATATAGTCAATAGTATTGCAATAACTATATATAGTGCCAGGTGGGTACTAGACTAATCAGGAGAATCACTGCGTGAATTGTACAAATAAGCACTATGTTGTATACTTGAAAATAATGTAAAATAATATAGAATGTTAACTCGAAAAAATAAATAAAAAGTCAACAAACAACATGTATTGGCGAGGATGTGAAGAAAAGGAAACCCTTGTGCTCTGCTGGTAGGACTGCAAACTGGTGTAGCCCCTATGGA
Source organism: Pteropus vampyrus (assembly GCF_000151845.1). Classification (NCBI taxonomy): domain Eukaryota; kingdom Metazoa; phylum Chordata; class Mammalia; order Chiroptera; family Pteropodidae; genus Pteropus; species Pteropus vampyrus. Next base: position 2,054,728 of record NW_011889347.1, read on the forward strand.
AAAAAGTATGGAGATTCATCGAAAAATTAAAAATGATATCATACAACCTACCAATTCCACTTCTGGGTATTTATCCAGAGCAAATGGAGACACTAATTTGAAAAGATATATGCATCTTTGTGTTCATTGCAACATTATTTACAATAGCCAAGAAGATATGGAAGCAACCTAGGTGTTCATCAATAGATGAATGGATAAAGAATATATATACATACACACATATAATGGAATATTATGCATCAATAAAAATAGAATGAAATCTTGCCATTTAAAATGACATGGAGACCTAAAGGGTCTTATGCTAAGTGAAATAAGTCAGACAGAAAAACAAAACAAAATAAATAAAACAAAACAGACTCATAGAAACAAAGACCAAAGGGATGGTTGCCAGAAGGAAGGTGGTGGGAAGATGGGTGAAAAGGGGAAAGGGAATATAGTCAATAATGTTGTGATAAGTTTACATGGTGACAGATGATTACTAAAATTAGTGAAGTGACTATACTGTAAGGTATAAAAATGTCAAATCACTATATTGTACTCTTCGAATTAATATAATCAATATAAGGTTGCATACCAACTATATTCATACACTTAAATTTAAAAATTAGGAAAAGATTAAGAAATTGTATAGAAGAGAATACAATTCTGATACCCAGATGCTCTTTCTAATGGGAACCTGATGGGTTCAGGAAGTCCTTGGAAAAGAGGAGTAGGAAGGAGGCAAAATTGTTGCTGAGGAGAGAAAGGAAGAAAATAACATTCTCAGACTGTCTAGGTTAAAAATTTGACTCTGACACTTACTAGCTTATATGACCTTGAGCAACTTTCCGCCTCAATCTTCTTATGTATAACAGGAAGACACTTATAGGACTGACCTCAGAGGGTTATTAAGATGATTAAATCAGTCGATATAAATAAAATGCTGAGAACTATGTCTGGGACATAGAAAGTCTTCAATAAACATTACCTATTATTATTATTGTTATTATAGATTCATTATTATTATTATTTTTATTATTATTATTATTATTATTCAATTCTCAATTGACTAAAACGTGATTGGTGCTCATCTCACTGGATGTCTTCTCGCTCTCCTCTTTTTTCCCCACCAGTAACTGTTTCTAGTTAAATGTGGGCAGCAGGTCAAGCACTTTTTTAGTACAACATCATGATGGAATGAGAAAAGCATATGATTAGACGTCAGGAAGTCTGGATTCTATCCTAATTTAACTTTGTATGTTAAACACACAATCATGTATTATCAAATAGTACACAAGAAACATAATTTTATTAACATATAATTTTATAAACCAATGTCACCCCAATAAATTCCGTCATTAATGAACTATGAAACTCTGGGCGAATCAGTTAACCTCTCTGGAATGCATATGTCAAACAGGGAAATCTATTCTTTAAACTACCTCAGAATGTTTGAAAGATCGAGTGAGATCATAGATGTTAGATGTTAAAAAGTTAAAAGCACATTACAAATACTGCATGATGGGTTTTCATGATCCTCAAAGTTAGCCTCTATATCTTCTTCTCACATTGATAATCACTCACTCACTAAATCTTATTGATTCTTGCTTTAAAATGTCTTCCAAATTTATCCCCTCTTCTCTGTCTTCACTGCATCTTTCCTAATTCACAGCTTCATCAACCCTTAACAGAACAAATGTAACAAACTCCTATTTTTTCTAGTTCAGCCTTATCTCTTTCTAAATTAGCTATCCAATCAATGTCTCCATAGCGAGTTATCCAAAGGGAAAATATCATCATGTTAATCCCCACCTCTACAATCCCACTCTGAGATGAGAAACTCCCAGTGGCTCCCCATTGCATCTATGCCGTTATATATTCTGCTTTCTCTGCCTGCAGTGCCCTTTCTATCTTCTATGCCTGGTAAAATCTTAGTCATCCTTCAAGAGCCAGATCTATTGTCATCTCCTCGGTGAAGCCCTCCCCAAAGTTCATCCCATTCTATTTAGACCATAAGCTTATTGAGAGCAGGAAATTAGTTGTTTTTATTTTTTATCTCTATCTCCATAGAATGGTTTCTGGCACAGAGTATATGCACAATAAGAATAGGTTGAATGAATAAGTGTTAAACCAATACTTCTCAGACTATCTGTAGTAAAAGAGTTGTTTTTTAAATTTCCAAACTGTTACAAACTGATATTTTATAAGATACAATAAAAATGTTATGACAATATATATATTTTTTAAAGTTACTAAACGTTTTCTCACTTATTAAATTTATTGGGGTGACATTGGTTTATAGAAATTATATGTTAATAAAATTATATTTCTTGTGTACAATTTGATAATACATGATTGTGTGTTTAACATCCAAAGTTAAATTTTCTTCTATCACCATATATTTACCCTTTACACTTATCTACCTGCCCCCCCCCATCTTTCCCTCTGGTGTCTATGAGTTTTTGTTTGTCTTTTTCATTTGTTGCTTTCAGTTTTCTATCCCTCATATAAATGAAATCATGTGGTTCTCAACTTTCACTCTCAATTCTGTCCTTATCTCATTGCAAACATTTTGAGTAGCACTCAGCTAGAGTATTTGCAAAAAGTGCTTCACTCCTAGCCTTTAAAATATTAGTCTCTAAGTTAGAAATTTTAACAAGTATACACATAAAAAATAAACAAGTAAAATACATATTCAGAGCACAAATGGACAACCAATACATAAAATAGAATTGTTGTACTTGGGTGCATGCATAGATAAAGTAAATCAATGAGGCAGTGAATGATATGATGCAGGGTTACCTGACAGCAGCAGTTTTTATGGCACCTCAAAACTAATCTAGGAAAGTTTTAGAAAAAAATGGAATTTCCAGAAACTATTCAAATCAAAGGTGGCTGTGATAGGTTGGGAGAAGTAAGAGAAAAGTGAACATAAAGAGGAGACATCTAATAAACACTGTTTACAGAATTTTATTGACTTGAAGGCTTGAATTGTCAGCTTTCATAGAGTCCCAATAGATTGTGGCCACTCCTCATTTCTGTTCATTACCTTTTTGAGTTACTGTTTGGAAACCCTCCCAAGAAACAGAGGACTCTGAGTAATCACCCTAGAAAAGGCTCTACTTCCTGGTAACTTAAGAGAAGAAATGAAGCCGATGGTGTTAGTCAAAATTTTATTTTATTGTCACTAATAAAGTATTGGACTTAGTGGACAAAAACTACTTGTATTTTAATGATTGTTAAATAACATTCCTGAGTGAATATATAGCTTCAACTCAGTAGCAGGATTTATTTTCCTTTTTAAGAGCCTGGTCCCTTAAGTATCCTCAGTGATGTCCCTTTTTTGGAACCAGAATGAATAAACTCAGAAAACAGCAGCAGAAAAATGTTTAAGACTTTTCTCTCTTTCTTCTTTCGTTCATATTTTGGAACATTTTGATTCCTGGTTTCTAAAATGCTTAGCAGGATCAAGATACAACCCATTATAAGAGCAAGTGAACAAAACGTACCCTGACAAGAAGGAAAAAAGCCTTATTTATCTCTTGGGAAAAAAAAAAGTCAACATATATATGTAGAATGGTCAGTTTTAACATGGACATCCCAGGATGCACCCGTAACTCACTCTGCTTGAAAGACTACAACATTTTAGTGAACTGATGATCATGTATCACATAAGGGACTATAACAACACAACTCTTCAATACCTTACTGTTTTTTTTGGGGGGGGGTGTTACTCTTTGTTGTTTGTTTTTCTGTTATTCAGATGAGTAAAATCAGTTCAATTAAAAAAAATATTGGGTTCTTGCCATGTGTCAGGAACTGAGCAAAGTACCGGAGTTATAAAAACAAATTAAATGCAAATTCTGCTTTCAGAGGGCTCACAGTATAATTTGATCTTATTGCCTTTTTTCTGCCTTCATTTATTGAATTGTTTTTCACCCTTCGGACAAGACAGACAACCAATTTGGCTACATTTCCATGGGTGTTACTTCCCAAGTGAGGCTTGATTTAAAAGTAATAATACTAATATGTATAGAACACAAAAGCCCTAGATTTTTCAACTGAGAAAATTATTTTACAATTGATGTAAACATGTTAAGGAAATTACAAATGTCACACAGTGAATCAATGATGGATCCAGGATTCAAACTTTGATCCAGAGTCCATACTCTTAACTACCACTCTACAATGCTTAGTATGGATAATGGAAATTCCTATCTGTAAGCACTATCCATTCCGATAAGAATATTTTGAGCTCCTGAGAGCTCTGAGAACAAGAGATACTCTGTTTATCCCTTGATTTTAGTAATACAAATTAAATGAATCCTTCTGGTTAGCATGCTCTTACATGGTAGGTGGGATGAGGAAGGACCTCTTTGAGAAATCTGTGTGAAGAAAAGCCTTGAAGTGTGTCCAAAATATTTCTGAAAGATCAAAAATCTGTGAATATGTGTGTATTGCTTCATATGTATAGTTAATTTAGGAAGATTCAGGCCTACACATCGCTAAAACATTGACTTATTACATAAAAATATATATGCTTAGTCTAGCGAGATTCACCTAAATCTTGTAAAGGCAAAAATGTGTTCTTTGTTTTCCAGCTATTTATACTTGCATTTATTTTGAGACCTTTAGGACTATAAGATTCAAGTCAAAATATGGCTTTATAGATTAAAAATGTTGCCATTCTAGTGTGAAATTTAATAACCCTTGAAAAAAATTTATTGCCCTAAAAATTCCATTTTTGTAGAGCTAATAGAATCTATGGTTGTGTTGTCACTATTTCATATTTCATAAAGATAAGATGACCTGACTTCTGCCTCAGTCTCAGTCTTATAACTACTCCAAGAAGACTTTTTCTCCCTTTGAATTGATTCTGTTTTCTGACTCCAATTCTTGAAATATACAGAATGAAAAGAGCCTTCTAATTCTCATTAAAGTAGTCAAGGGCCTCCTTGTAGAATCACTCTCTGTAATAAGTAAAAACAACTGTAGTTAGAAGATTGGAAGCAGCTAAGTATTTTTTCAGTTTATTTTTTCTTGGCTCTGATTTCTATTCAGAGCCCCCTTATCCTATAGTATTAGGTTTTATCAAGAATACTGTTATATACTCTTACTTTACCACTTGAATTGCTTGTCCATAAAGGTCTTGTAACTTCTGAGATCTGGATTATTCCCCAGGTAGAAAATCCAAAGAAATTACCTACTTCATTAGCCTGGATGGTCTTTTCTGTTGCTCAGCTCCTAAGACAAATCTTCCTATCTATGGCCTGCTCTCACTAAGGCCGGACACCTATCCCATGAGTCTGAAAATATATACTATAAATGTCCCAAATCCTGATTTGTGACTATAAATTGATGGGAATCTTATACACAATCCAGAAAAGGCTCTTGACCTGAATAATGAACTGGTCTGTGATGACGTTCATTTTTCATAGCACTAGACCAAAGTAAATAAAAATTTGAATGGATGAAAAAGGTGAAAATACATATTTTCAGATTCTAGATAATACCCTATAATACTTTCCCTCCAGACAAAGAGTAAATTGTAGGGCTAAAAAGTACAAGATATTTCTGAGCTTTGGGGCATTAATAAGACTGAATACTATGAGATATTGATTGTTTCTCATCATAGGCTTTTTATCTTCAAACATTTATTTCCTTCAGCAAATGTCGTTTCAGTCAAATCAATTTCATGACACTGGGTAAGATGGAAAAGCCAAACAACTGGCCTTGATTTATCCAATAAGCATGCATTGAATACATATTTTGCGGGTTCAGACCATGCACTTTATGAGGTGGTAAAAAATAAGCAGTGCACCAGACAGTTAGGGATTCTTCACTCTCAGAGCTTACAATTAAGTAAGGGAGCAGGAATTAAACAATCACACAAGTATATTAATGCAAACTGTGATAAGAGCCATGCACAAATTTAGAGTGCTATGAACAATTGTGAGAAAGAAATCTGATCTAGTTTGGTGGTGTTAAGGAAGGCTTTTTAAATGAAGTGTCTTTTAGGCTGACATGTTCTAGGAGTTCACCAAGCAGAAAAGGGAGGAAGAATATTTCCAGCAGAGAGAATACAATGCTCAAAAGTCCTGAGATGGGAATAAGCTTAGGGTGATTCATAAAGACAGTATGGCTGGAACATGGTGAGCACAAGATGAGACAGTAAGTTAAGTTTAGGGTCAGATCATTTAGAGTCTTGTATGTCATGCTAAATAGGGTGGATTTTACTTCAAATGTAATTAGAAGCCCTGAGTAATTTTAAGCATGGGCAGGATATGGTCATAATTATGTAAGTTAGTAATAGTTCTTTCTGTCTGCTGTGTGGAGAATAGACTATAGAGAGGCAAGAATGGAAGAGGGAGACCTATTTGGGCAGCTCATGTATTTGTCTAGATGAGAGATGACAGTGGCTCTGACTAGATAACTGTTGGCTGTAGATATGGTTTGGTAAGCAGATTTGAAATATATTTAAGAAGAAGAGCCAGTGAGACTTAGTGATTGGTTGGATGTGCAGGGTAAGAAAAAAATGAAAATAAACTGGACACATATTTTATGTCATGAAAATGGACCAGTTAAGACAAATTTCTGGCTAATATCCAGAAATTAAGAATAATTAGTAACAATTAGTAATTCTGTAATTCAGAGATCTGATTACATATAAGCAGTAAAGTATCATATTCTTTAAGGGGAGTGTTCAAAGCACATTTCAGGTGGAGCCCAACCCCCCTTATTTTATAAGATGGAAAAATTAAGACTTATAATAGATTGGGCTACTTTGCAATCAATCTTGTGCTGTGTATGAATGCTTCATCTTCCAAATTAGAACATAAACTTTCAAGCAGCGTCACTTGTTTCAGAGACATCACTTTCTAATAGGACCTGATATAAGACTGAGAACATAGGAGATGATGAATATTCCCCAAATTAAAATGAATTAATTTTTTTTCTTTTAAGCAGATAGAACAAAATGAATGTTTCAATTAGTGATAATGGCAAGGAAGTGACAGAGTTCATACTTCTGAGTTTGTTTAATCATTCAAAATCCCCAATTGCATTTTATTGTACCATGATAACAGTCTACCTGATTACATTGGTAGATAACAGTCTTATCATTGTCATGGTTATGTATTTTTTTTCCCCTAAGCAACATGTCCTTCAATATCTACTATTCTAGCAACTCAGTGTCTTTTTTATTGTTCATTGGTTTAAGAGACGGCCCCACCATTTCCCATACTAACTGTTATACTAAGATTACCATCACTTTTCTTCTGGGGATGACAGAGTGTCTCCTCCTTGCTGTCATGGCTTATGATAGATCTGTTGCAATCTCGAATCCCCTGCTTTACATCATGATTGTGAACAACCAGGTCTGTACACAGTTGGCCATGGTGACCTGGGCCGGTGACTTCTTTTTAGCAATAATACCAACCCTTGCAATTCCTGACCATTTTTGTGGACACAATATCATCAACCATTTTATATGTGAGATCCAGAACCTGTTGAAGCTCTTTTGTTCAGACACCCTAGTCAGAATTATTCTTGGTCTAGTCATTGGCATATTCACACTGCCTCCCTCTGTCCTTTGCCTTCATCATTATCTCCTATATTTGCGCTGTAGTTGTCATACAGAGGATTCACTCTGCCGAGTCCAGGCTCAAAGCTTTCTCTATCTGTGGATCCCATATGACTGCGATCACCATGTTTCATAGGACAGCTATCTACATGTACCTGAAACTCCAGACAAGGGAGTCCCAGAACCAGGCTAAAGTCATATCTGCATTTTATGATGTTGTAACCTCTATGTTGAAACTCCTACATTTACATCTTGAGGAACGAGGATATGAAAGATGTCATAAGAAAAATAATAAGGAAGAGTCCTAAAAGGAATCTGAATAGCCCATGGAGGCTCATCTAATCAACAGCAACATTGACTTGTAAAAATAACAAGGTAGAACTACTACACAATATTTTAGTAAGGCAATTAGTTTCAAATGCATTTTTTTCTATTTATGACAGTCATTATGATAAAGAATATCCTCTCACTGAGAAAAACATGTTAAAAATTTACAATGCCTTTCATTTAAGTAATAAATTATACAAGGCAATCTTGTGGAAGAGTCTATAAAACAAAATAATAATTAGTACATTTTATTCCTTAGTAGTTTGATTTTGTTTTACTAAATGAGAAATATTTCAACATTCTAAGATTCTTTTTTATAAATGATAAAGAGCAAAGTTGCAAAATGGACAATTCTTATCTCAATGGTTTTCATATGAGTATATCATAACCCAGGCTTCAGAATGATAGATACAAATGAGTAGAGAGTGATATAAGACTTCCACATAGAAGGTTCTCTGCTGAAGCAAGGAATCCTTCAACACTGTGTAGATACTGAGGGCCAGAACTGATGACCCTATGGAATTTCAAATTGCATGTATTGATCAGTAGAAAGGGTCCCATTTTCTCTGTCAATGTACACCACTCCTGGATAATTGCATGCAACTTCCAAAGTTTTTTACCTCAGACATGGAGAAACTTTAACTCAGGAAAAACTCCTTAAAAACAAGCTACTGTGTAATGAATTATTAAATTATAAAAATTAAAATGTTTATTATTTTAACATACTTGGATGGGGGTAAGAGAAGAAATGAAAAGCTACCTATAATCCAAATACTCAATGAGGCTTGCATGGTTTTCAAATCTAGCAGACATGTATTTAAGTCTGGTACTCACAGTCGTGTGGGATTTAGTTAATTAACTTCCCTCTTAAACTCCAATTTTCTCATCTTCAAAATTGTAGTTATGAGAGTGCCTACCTCACAAACTTGTTTTGAGAATTAAATGAGATATTACATGTGTGGCACATGGTGGACAGTGAATACATCAGCCAAAAAAAAATGTCAATTTACTCTCTAACATCAATACCCATCGTATGAGTGTTCATTTGCTTATGTCTGTAACAATAATGACTATCACTTAATAATGACCCATGATAATATAATAGACTGAAAAAAATTATTTCTGTTGTCTTAATTTGAATTTACTTATTAGAAATAAGGTTGAATGTGTTTTCCATGTTTATTGGTCATTTGCATTTTGTTGGTTCAAAATTACAATGAACCAGTCCAATTTTGGAAACAAAAAAAATGCTGCATTCAGTGACATATGATTAATAAAAAGCCTTCCAATTTTTTCAGCATTGATTGACTCCATCATTGTTTTCAGATACATTACAACAGATAGATCTCCAGTTTGATTTATTCAATTTCACTCTGGTAAGCACTATTAATACCTAATTGTTTGACAACAGAAGCTGATGGGAGACTACTATAAATGAAAATGAGAACAAACCATGGAAAACACAACAGAGAACTCTTTAGAAAGGAATCTATGGAGTTATGCAAATTTTGTTGTAATCTTATCAATTTAACCTTGAACAAATTCTCTTGTGTTTCCAGTACTTCTCATTTAACCTAAAACACTCCTGAAACTAAAAGAAAGGAGCTGGTAACCAAAGAGCAAGACATGGTGAGCAAAAACAGTCAAAAACTAGAAGGAGAAAACAAATATGATTCCTCAAAAGGAAAAATTAAAAAAAGAAAAACAGCAAAGCTGACACTTATTGGAGTTTGATCATTTTCATTAGAGACTAAGGAGAGGTAAAGAACAAGCAATGAGATGTGCCTTTTGCTGACAGAGAGAAATTTATTGGGGAGAGGCAGGGACCATTTTAGTTACAAGAAAAAAATAGGCAGGTAAACTAATGTCTTCCCTTTTGATTACCTCAGGAAGAATTTATTCAGGGGCTCTCTCTAGAGAGAAATATGCTATATCTGAAAGAGGAAAACAAGCTACAGGAAGACTTCTGACATGAAGTCAAGACAGAAAGAGTAAGGGATTATAAAAACAACTAATCAGAGATATGTGCATGAGGAGCCTTTATGTTTACTCTTTATTGTGGAAATTGTCTTCTTCAAACATTCTGTGTTGCTAAATAAATAAGTTTGAGTTGTAACAAACAAGCAATACTTTGGAACTACCTATGCCTTGGGAAACTTTTAAAAATTTCTTATCTCTGCCAAACAGCACCTACGACTTGCAGCTGACAAACTGCCTCCCTACACACCATTTCCTCATAAGATGTACCAAAATCACAAAGCAACATCTTAAAAGTTTGAATCGACCACTTAAAAATCGACAGGACTGAGAGAATAGCTCTGTGCTGTTTACTGATAGCAGCAGAATGATGAAATGGACTTGAGAGACATAACCACAAATTTTCCTAGAAGTGTTTAACAGAAAGTAATTTAACATTTGAAAAAGACTAAGACTTAACATTGTTTTTATTAAAACTATTGGGGTGACACCGGTTAATAAAATCATATAGGTTTCAAGTGTACAATTCAATAATATGTCATATGTCATTGTATGTTCACCACCCACAGTTAAATTTCCTTCTGTAATCACATATTTAACCCCCCTTATCCCTATCTACTTCCCCCCACCCCCTTCCCTCTGGTAACTATTAATCCACTGTCCATGTCCATAAGTCTCTGTTTGTCATATTTGTTGCTTTCAATTTTATAAACGACATATAATATAAATCATGTGGTTCTCAAATTTTTCTGTCTGATTTATTTCATTTAGTATGATAATCTCAAGATCCATTCATCTTGTCACAAATGGCAGTATTTCATCTTTTCTTATGGCTGAGTAATTCCATTGTATATGTGTACCACAGCTTCTTTATCTAATCATCTATCGAAGGACACTTCAGTTATTTCCATTCTTGCCCACCATGAATAATGCTATGAACATTGGAGTGAATATATCTTTACAGATAAATGTTTTCAAGTTTTCGGGGTAAATATCCAGAAGAAAGATTGCTGGCTCATATGGTAATATTATTCTTAATTTTTTAAGACCCTCCATACTCTTTTCCATAGAGGCTGTACCAATTTACATTCCCACCAGCAGTGTATGAGGGTTCCTTTCCCTCACAGCTTATCCAACACTTGTTATTACTTGTCCTGTTGATGACAGCCATCCTAACAGGTATGAGAAGGTCTCTCATTGTGGTTTTGATTTGCATTTCCTTAATAGCTAGTGAAGTTTAGCATCTTTTCACATGTTTGTTGGCTATTTGTATGTCTTTTTGAGAGAAGTGTCTGTTCAGGTCCTCTGCTCATTTTTAAATTGGATTGTTCACTTATTGTTGAGTCGTATGAGTCCTTTGTAAATTTTGGATATTTAGTCCCTCATTAGAGGTGTTGTTTGCAAATATCTCCTCCCATTGAGTTGGTTGCCGCTCTTTCTTGTTGATGGATTCTTTTGCTGTGCAGAAGCTTTTTATTTTGATATAGTCCCATTCATTTATTTTTACTTTTACTTCCCTTGCCTTTGAAATCAAATTCATAAAATCCTTTCTAAATTCAAAATCCATGAGTTTAGTACCTATGTTTTCTTCTATGCAACTTATTGCTTCAGGTCTTACATTTAGGTGTTTGATCCATTTTGAGTTAATTTTGGTGTATGGTGACAGCAATCTGGATTCATTCTTTTGCATGAGGCGTTCCTATTTTGCAAGCACAATTAATTGAAGAGGCTTTTCTTTTGCCATTGTATGTTTTTGGCTCCTTTATCAAAAATTATTTGCTTGTATATATTGGGATTTATTTTCTCTCAATTCTGTTCTATTCATCTGTGTGTCTGTTTTTCTGCCAATATCATGCTGTTTTGATTATTGTCACTTTGTAGTATAATTTGAAGTCAAGCAGTGTGATACCTCTGGCCTTATTCTTTTTTCTCAAGATTGCTATGGCTATTTGGGGTCTTTTGTGCTTCTATACAAATCTGATGATCTTTTTTTCTATTTCTTTAAAAAAAAGGCTGATAGGATTTTGATGGTGATTGCATTAAATCTGTATATTCCTTTGAGTAATAAGATCATTTTAAAAATGATAATTCTTCCATCTATGAACACAAAATATCTTCTGATTTTTTCCAGTTTTGTTGAAATATAAAGACAATTAGTTGCTAATATTTACATTGTACAATTCAATGAGCTTTTTTCAATTGTATTTGGCATACAATAATATATTGTTTGTATTGTGCAGCATGGTAGTTAGAGATCTATATAACTCACAAAGTGATCATCCCACTACATCTGGTACCCTTCTTCCCCTTACATATTTATTACATTATTAACTATTTTCCTTATGCTACACTTTATATCTCCATGTCTATTTTGTAAATATCAATTAGTACTTCTTAATGGGTTTGCCTATTTTTGCAGTCCCCTGCCACACCCTACCATCTAGTAGCCCTCAAGATATTCTTAGCATTTTTGAGTTTGTTTCTATTTGTGTTGTTGCTGTTGTTTATTTTGTTCCTTAGATTCCACATGTGTGTGAAATCATGAGATATTTGTGTTTCTCTATCTGACCCATTTCATTCACTGAAATATGCTCTAGGTTCATCAAGGCAATATCTTTTTCCATCCTCTTCCTTTTAGTCTGTGTGTCTTTTAATCTGAAGTGAGTCTCTTATCACTTCAGCCACTCTATCTTTTGGTTGGAGCACTTAATTCTTTTTCTTTGAGATATTTGATAGGAATGTAGTTCTTACCATTTTTTTATTCCTGTTTTTGTTATATGTTTTTTTCTTCTTAAAGAAGTACTTAAAATATTTCCTATAGTACTGGCTTGGTGTTGATAAATTCCTTTAGCTTATTTTTGTCTGTGAAGCTCTTTTTCTGTCCTTCGACTCTAAATGGTAGCTTTGCTGGATAAAGTACTCTTGGTTGTAGATCCTGGGTTTTCATCACTTTGAATATTTTGTGTTAAGCTCTTCTGTCTTGCATAATTTATTTTGAGAAATCAGCTGCCAGTGTTATGGGTGCTCCCTTGTAGGTAAGTCACTGCTTTTCTCTTGCTGCTTTTAAGATTTGCTCTTTGTTTTTAACTTTTTGTATTTTAATTATGGTATGTCTTGGTATAGGCCTCTTTGGATTAATCTTTTTTGAGAGTCTCTGAGCTTCCTGGGCTTGTATGTCTATTTTCTTCACCAAGTTAAGAAAGTTTTCCATTATTATTTCTTCAAATAGCTCTTCAACGTCTTGCTTTCTTTCAGGTACCCCTATGATATGGATATTTTTACATTTAATAGTGTCCTATAGGCTCCTTAAATTATTATTATAGTCTTGGCTTCTTTTTTCTTGCCCTTCTGATTGTACGTCCTTGGTGTCCTCATCCTCCACGATGGTGTTATGATCCTCTTTTTCATCCACTCTGTTGATTCCCTCTAATGTACTCTTCATCTCAGATAATGTATTCTTCATTATGTCGGGTTCACTTTTATAATGTTCATTTCCATGTTTATGTTTTTATCTCTTTGTTAAAGTTGTCATTGAGTTCATCTACACTTCCTTTAATTTAATTGACCATCCTTATAACCAGTGTTTTGAACTCTGCATCTGTTAGATTGCTTGTCTCTATTACATCTGGATCTCTGTTCTGTTCTCTCATATGGTTTCTGCTTCTTTGTCTTCCCATTTTGACTGCCCTTCTGTGTCTGTTTCTATGTACTAAGTAAAGCTCCTAAGTCTCTCAGTTTTATTAGTGTGGCTTTGTGTAGTAGGTGTCCAGTGGCACAGTCCTGAGAGGAGTTCAGCTGCAGGCCAAGTTTAGCCCCAGCCTGTGCCCCTCTGATGCCACCTGTTAAGATTCAGCAAGCAATCCACAGATTCTGTGCTTATAGTTGTCTCAAGAGGCCACTCCAGAAACTGAGATCAGCTGCCACTAGTGTGAGACTTGTTGCTGCTCAGCAAGGAGCACCGGACTCGCTGGGGACACAACTGGATGTGGTTTGGGTGGGGCTGTGAGTTGGAGGAGGCAGAGTTGCAGGGAATCCTCTGGGTGGAGCAACCTCTGTTATTCAGTTAGATGAACTCTCACCTATGCTGGTGCTTAGTCTGCACACTGGGAGAGGGGAGGGCTCAACAGAGCAAGAATAGATACCACCACCACTTCTGCCCAGGAGAAAGTCTCACCTCTGGCCCTCACTCCAAGAACTCAGTGACTACCCTGTAAGTCCCTTGTGCCTCCCATGCAGCTGACCCAATGCTGGTGTTCTGAGTGAGCAGTTTTTCACCCATCTTGAAAGTCTGCTAGTGGACACAGCCTCTTTAAGAGGCATCTGCAGCTGTGGCTGCCACTGCCGTAATCTCTTCTATACTCAGCCACTCGGGACTTGTAGCCTCATGTCTTCAATGTCCTACCTCTAACTGTTGCAGGGTGATTTCTTATTTCTCTCCCTAGTTTAGTGCTTCTGTTCATCTAGATACTAGGTGATTTTCCTTGCTGTTTGCTCTGTGTTTCTGTCACAAATTTGATGTGGTCACGAATGGGATGAACAAAGCTTCTATCATCTATGCCATTTTTTTCACTCCTTCTCTTCCAGTTTCTTTGTGTCTTCTTCAATTTCTTTTAATAATGTCTTATAATTTTCAGTATACAGATCCTTTATATGCTTCATTAGGTTAATTCCGAAGTATTTTTTTCTTTTTGCTGTAATAACAAAAGGAATTGTTGTTTTTTTATTTATTTTTCTAAAAATTTATTCTTATTGTATAGGAATGCTATGGATTTTTGTATGTTTATTTTGTATCCTGCAACTTTACTGTGTTTGCTTATTATTTTAATAGTTGTTTTGTGTGTGTGTGTGTGTGTGTGTGTGTGTGTGTGTGTGCAGTCTTAGGGTTCTCTATATAGAGATTCGTGTCATCTACAAAAGGTGACAATTTGACTTGTTCATTCCCAATTTGGATGCTTTTTATTTCTTTCTCTTGTTTGATTGCTCTAGCTAGTACTTCCAACACTATATTGAATAATATTAGTGATAGTGGACAGCCTGACCTTGTTCCTGATCTTAGAGGGAAGGTTTTTAGTTTTCAACAATAAATATATTAGCTGAGGGTTTGTTATATAAGGGCTTTATTATATTGGGGTACTTTCCTTGTATGCCCATTCTATTAAATGTTTTAATCATAAATTGATGCCATATCTTGTCAAATACTTTTTTCTGAATCTATTGATATGATTTTTTTTTGTGATTTTGTCAATACCAGTACTAAATAATAATAATAAAAATCTGTAGAATACTACTTGAGTTCTATAAGTCATAAAATCAGAAATATTAAATCTACCATTTTCATCAGATGGAAAGGAGCACACAGAATTATTATCTTTTATTCCTGTAATATTTTGGTTGTTGTTTCAATTAAAATACTCACAACATAGACTTTTAATAGCATATTTGACATGATGACCCCATATACCTATATCTACTTCTCACATATACACATAGACATGCACACAAATGCTTTATAATTAGAAAGACCCCATTTGAATTCAGAATTCTTGGATTTAAAATGACCATATTTGGAAGATATCAGAAACATGGAAGAGTGAGAGACATCTCCAGTTCTCTCACCTTGAAACAACAATAAGCCGAACATCTAAAACTCAACAAGAAAGACCCAAACTACACACCAGCCCATCTGAGTGTGGGATTTGCACATAAGGGCTATCACAGGAATTGAAAAAAACAAAAAACAAAAAAACAAAAAAACCCAACTAAATGAGAAGAATGAGTTATTTAGCAAAGAAATTGAAGTCCTCAAAAAGAACCAAATAGAACTTCTAGAGAAGAAGAACATACTGCAAGAGATAAAAAAATGAAATAGCCAGCTTAGGAAATAGAGTCAACCTAATGGAGGAAAGGATCAGTGATATTGAAGACAGAAATCTAGAAATAAATCAGAAGGAAGAAGAGAGAAATCGAAGAATGAAAAATAATGAAAGAGAAATACAAGAAATAGTTGATACGATCAGGAAAAGAAAGATAAGAATGGACATTCTCGAAGAGGAGGGAAAGAAGCAGGAATTAGAAAGCATTTTCAGATAAATAGTTGATGAGAATTTCTTAAAGCTAAGGAATGAGCTGAAGCTTATCTGAAGCATTTTCAGATAAATAGTTGATGAGAATTTCTTAAAGCTAAGGAATGAGCAGAAGCTAAATTCAAGAAGTCAACAGAACACCCAATTTTCTAATCGCAAAAAGACCTTCACCAGGAACATTGCATTAAAATTATCAAAAATCAATAAGAAAGAATTCTCAGAGCAGTCAAGGAAAAGAAGACGGTAAATTACAAAGGAAAACCCATTAGATTGTCATCGGACATCTCAGCATAAACCTTACAAGCCAGAAAGAAGTGGAATCAAATATTCAAACTAATAAATGAAAGGAACCACCAGCCAAGAATAATGTATCCAGCCAAGCACTCCTTTATATATGAAGCATAAATAAAGACTATTCCAGACATACAAAGATTGAGGGAATTCTCCACTATCAGGCCAGCATTACAGGAAATACTAAAAGAATTTCCTGTAATGCTGGCCTGATAGTGGAGAATTACCAAAAAACAAACAAACAAACAAACAAACAAACAAACAAATTACCAAAAAAAAAACAAAAAAAAAACACCTAACAAAGAGTAAGGTGACTAGCAGGCAAACAGAAGCAGAGGAGTGCAACCCTTACTGAGAACAGGGCATTATAAGCCTAAAGAATAAGAAGAGAATTGCTATAGCAAGATAGTAATGAATGTTCAGCATACATAGGGACAAATTGAGACAACAGTGACAGAAAAGGGGAGAATTCAAAGATCCAGACTCGCAAAGGGGAATGGAGATAAGATATGCACAGAAGAAAATGGACGACTGTGTGTAAGTGTGTGTGTGTGTGTGTGTGCGTGTGTGTGTGTGTGTGTGTAACTATTCTTTACATATTTGTAATGGTAACCACACTCCAAAGATTCAGAATTGACCTATATAACACACAAAAAAAAAAGAAACAGAGGGAAAACCCATAAAACCCAACCAAAATAATAAAAGAAATATACACACAAGGACAAAGAAGCAATGGAAACACCAAGTTACCAGAAAGAAAAAGATAAAATGGCTATAAGAACCTTATATTTGCATAATCACCCTAAATGTAAATGGACTGAACTCACCAATAAAAAGGCACAGAGTTGCAGAATAGATCAAAAAACTAACTCAACCATATGTTGCCTCCAGGAGACACATCTGAGCTCCAAAGACAAATATAGACTCAAAGTGAAAGGGTGGAAAATGATGTTTCAAGCAAATGGCATTCAGAGCGGTACTAATATCAGATTAAATAGACTTCAAAATAAAAAAGGTAAAGAAAGATACTGAGGGACACTTCATAATGATAAAGGGAATCATGCACCAAGAAGAAATAACACTTATTAATATCTATGCCCTCGATCAGGGAGCCCCGAAACATATAAAGCAATTAAACTAAAGGGAGAAACGGACTAAAACACTGTCATAGTAGGGGACCTAAATACCCACTGTTGGATATAAGCAGATCATCCAAACAGAAAATCAATAAGGAAATAACATCCTTAAATGATACATTAGACGAACTGGACATAATTGTCATTTCCAGAGCCTTTCATCTCAATAGAGCTACTTATACATTCTTCTCAAGTGCACATGGAACATTCTCAAGGATTGACCACATACTGGGAAACAGAGATAGCCTCAACATATATAAGAGGGTTGAAATCATACCAACCATATTCTCTGATCATAATGCTTTGAAATTAGAGATCAACTGTTAAAAAAAAAAAAAGCAGGAAGAACCACAAATGCATGGAGATTAAAGAACATGCTACTGAAGAATAACTGGGTCAGAAAAGAATAAAAAAGGGACCAAGAGATACATAGAAATGAATGATAATAATATTGCAACATATCAAAACTTTTGGGACACAGCAAAAGTGGAAATAAGAGGAAAGTTCATATCATTACAGGCCTACCTCCAAAATGAGAATGAACCCAAAATAAACAACCTAATGCTTCATCTTAAAAACTAGAATAGGAAGAAAAAAAATCAGAGATGAAAGAGGGAAAATTACAACAGACACTCAGAAATATAAAGGATCATACAAGAATGCTATGAAAAAAGTATATAATATGAAGTTTAATAATCTAGAAGAAATGGAAATTTCTTCCATTACCCTGAATGAAGAAGAATTGGGAAATCTAAATAGACTGATCAGCATTATGGAAATTGAAACATTCATCAAAAACCTACCAAGGGAATGGGGAAGATGGCAGACTAGGTAAAAGCAGGGCTCATCTCCTTCCAAATCCACACAGAAATTATAACCAAATTATAAAATAATTAACATGGAAAATCACCTGAAGTCCAAGTGATCATAGCTCCTACGTCTGATAATATAAAAGAGCTATATTGAAGGTGGTAGGAGGCGCAAAGTCGCGATTCAGGCTGGACCCACACCCACAGATGCTGGAGGATCACCGGGAGAGAGGGTGAGGCTGCAGAGGCTCTCCTGAAGGAGAGGGGGGCAGTGGCCTCACCTGGGAGCTCTCTTTTCCATGGTCCCAGCCCAGAGAAGAGGAGATTCCAATAACTCTGGCTATAGAAACCAGAGGGGATCCCGGCCATCTGGTAAGATAGAAGGAGACCGAGTCCCTAGACGTCCTTTTGAAGGACTCGTTCCCAGGTTTTCTGACCTGTGGACACTCTCCTGGGACACCAGCAGTGGGTCAGAGTCTTGTGTGAGGTTCATTCTGAAAACGTCGGCATTATCTGGCACCAAACAAGGGCTGGAAGGGCAGTCACCATTGTGCCTTATTCCCACTCCCTTACCGGGCAATCTACAGACCAAGCCAGTTTGACTGTGCAGACCCATCCCATAGAGCCATTAGGAAGTGCTGGTCAGAAGGCATCAGCCCACCCCACCCAACCTTCAGATTGCCTAAGGCATTTGTTGCTGGATGGCTGCCAAGAACTGCTCCAATTTAGGGCCAAGCTTTCCCAGCTGGTGGTAAACACTGTGAGCCGCATTTCCGAGATAGGGTCAGGCAGATTACTGCTGCCAACACGAACATGGGTGGATATTGGGATCCTGTGGGCCAGTCCCAGACTGCAGCTGGTCTTGCTCTGATCTGAGACTTCTGCGGGAACTCAAGAACAGTTATAAAAGTTGCAGCAAGACTGAGGCTGTATTGATCTGACTGCCATTGTCTTTCTGAGACCCCGCCCCACCCTACCCATAAATTGCCCCATGCGGCCCATTGTCAGTGAACTGGCATAGCCCAGTCCTCCCCTCCCTTGAACTCCCAATCCACACAGGCAACAAGCTTTGGCTACCACAGTGTGGACACTGCATGGAAATCAGTGGCAGGCAAACCTCTGCATGCAGGAGTTGCAATATTGTGTCTGAAGAGTGCAGGGGTCTGTCGGACTGTTTCAGATTACAGCTGGTCTCACTGTGAGTGCAGGAGTCTGTGGGACTGTTTCAGATTGCAGCTGGTCTCACTGTGATCTGTGTCTACAGTGAGAACAGCCAGGCACAGAAGTTGCAGCAAAAGGCTGTATCGATCTGACTGCCATTGTCTCTCTGAGACCTTGCCTCAACCTAGCCACAAATTGCTCCATGCGGCCCATTGTCAGTGAACAGCCACAGCCTTGCCCCTCCCTCCCATCTCCCAATCCACACAGGCAACAAACTTTGGCTGGCACAGGGTGGGCACTGCATGAAAATCAATGGCAAGCAGACCCTTGTTGCCTGCAGTAGTTGCAATATTGTGTCCGGGGAGGGCAGGGGTCTGTGGGACGACCCAAGACTGCAGCTGGTCTCATTGTGATCTGTGACTACAGCAGGAATGCCCAGGCACAGAAGTTGCATCAAAACTGAGGCTGTATTGGCTGGATGTATCTTGTCTCCCTAAGATTCCACTTCACCCAAGCCACAAAGTGCTTACAGCCCACTGACAAGCAGCCTCTTGTGCCCTACTTGGCTCTGGGGTTGTGCAGTCAGTGCAAAGCAATAGACCTTAGCTAGCACAGTGAGCGCATTTCGAGGATAACAGTTGTGGAAAGACACTGCTGCCTGTATGAGCTGTAATATTTCTTGAGTGGATCGTAGGGGTCTGTATTGGCCTGACAGCCCTTGACTCCCTGAACTCCTGCCCAATCCAGTACACAAAGTTCCCACTGCACATTAATAGGCCTCTGCTCTGGGCTAGCGTATTTAGGCCCAGGGTTGGGAGCAGCTGAACTTCCTACGAGTGGAAACTTGTACAGGGAGCCATAGAGACAGCATAGGCATGTAAACTGACACTGCAGTGGCAGGGGAAAATTTACTCAATAGACCCAGGAGACTCCCAGAGTATCTGAGACACTCAATGCGCATATCACCCAGAGGCTCATCCAGTTTCAGACTTACAGGCAACTGACAGGCAGTGTCAGGTCTTGAAGACCACTGGCCCCTCTGCTAAACTGCCATAGGTCAGGGATGGGGGATAACCGAACACTGCCCACAACGTTGGCTCTTCCACTTACCTATAGATCCAGCATAGGCCAACAACCATAAAGTGATCTGTGGATCACTTTATACTTCTCACTGGGTAGCCCTGAGCAATCAAAAGCAGCGGCTGAACTTGGTCTATGAGGGAACCTCTCCCAAGAGGTCACAAAACCAAAGCATTTGGAGGCTGGCACCAGACCACAATTGAGCAACTCCTGATTAGTCCCATTAGTGATACACATAAATGGTGTTCACAACAAATATACGAGCCTGCTAAGGCAAATCCCACTCAGTGGGGTCAGCCCCCACACAGTAACTCTTACCCTGTGGGTGCAGCCAATTTCCACAAGTAGTCAGCCTTAGTGTTAATTCCATCCACTGATCTACTAACAATAAAGGCATGGCGACAATACAAGATCACACACAACCCACATAAAGATCACTTCCAGAGCCTCCGGCATAAGGGATCAGGGAGAGTGTGCCACTGGGCCACACAGGACACCTTCCACATTAGGCCATCTAGTCAAGGCTGAAAGACGAAACAAATATTCCTGACACATATAAACGAACACAGAGAGACTAATAAAATGAGAAAACAAAGAAACATGCCACAAATAAAACAACAGCAGAAACTCCAGAAAATAAGCTAAACGAAATGGAGGCAAACGACCTATCAAAATAATAGTTATAAGGATGCTCAACGAAATTGGGAGAATGGATGAGCACAATGAGAACCTCAACAGCATAACAAAGGACATAGAAACCATAAAAAAGAAACCGAAAAAGATGAAGAATACAATAACTGAAACGAAGAATACACTAGGACTCAAGAGTAGCTTGGAGTAGCAGAAGATTGAATCAGTGAATTGGAAGACAAGTTAGCAGAATACACCCAAATCAGAACAACAACAACAACAACAAAAAAGAATTAAAAAAAAAAAAACAAGGATAAGTTTAAGAGACCTCTGGGACAAGATGAAGCATAGTGAGTGAGGAAGGGATTGAGAATCTATTTGTAAAAATAATGACAGTAAACTTCCCTAACCTGCAAAGGATTAGACATATAAGTTCGGGAAGCACAAAGCGTCCCAAACAAGAGGAATTCAAACAGACCTACACCAAGACACATCATAATTAAAATGCCAAAAGTCAAAGACAAAGAGAAAATCTTAAAAGCATGAAGAGAAAGGAAGTGTACCCCCATAAGAATGTCTCCTACCTTTTCAATGGAAACTTTGCAAGCCAGAAGGGAATGGCAAGAAATATCCAAAGTTATGAAAAACAAGAATCTACAACCACGAATATGCTACCCTGCAAGCCTTTCAATTAATATGGAAGGTGAGATAAAAAACTTCCCAGACAAGAAAAAGCTTAAGGAATTCATCACCAATGAGTCAGCATTACAATAAATGTTGAAGGGACTTCTGTAAAAAGAGAAGGGGTAAAAAAGAAAATATAAATAACAAATATGAATAACAAAATGGCAGTAACAATGTACCTATCAGTAATCACTTTAAATGTGAATGGATTAAATACTCCAATTAAAAGACATAGGGTAATCAAATGGATAAGAAAACAAGACCCATGCATATGCTGTCTACAAGAGACCCACTTCAGAGCAAATGCCACTCACAGACTGATAGTAAAGGGATGGCAAAAGATATTTCACATAAACAAAAATGAAAAAAAAAAAAGAGCCAGAGAAGTAATACTTATATCAGATAAAACAGACTTTAAAACAAAGGCTATAATAAGAGACAAAAAGGGGCATTACATAATGCTAAAGGGATCATTAATCAAGAGGACATAACACTAGAAAACATATATGCACTCAACATAAGAGCACCTACATACATAAAGTAATTATTGACTGACGTAAAAGGATAGATCAACAGTAATACAGTCATAGTAAGAGACTTTAACACCTCATTACTTCAATGGGCAGATCTTCCAGGCAAAAAATCAACAAGGAAATGATGGGCCTAAAAGACACACTAGACCTGAAGGATTTAATGGATATTTTCAGAGCATTTTACCTCAAAGCAGCAAAATATACATTCTTCTGAAGTGCACATGGAACATTTTCCAAGATAGACCATATTTTAGGACACAAAACATATCTCAATAAATTTAAGAAGATTGAAATCATATCAAACATCTTCTCTGATCACAAAGGTATGAAACTAGATATCGACTACAAGAAAAAAAACTGGACAATACACAAAAACATGGAGGCTAAATAACATGCTACTAAACATTGAATGGGTTATCTATGAGATTGAGGAAGAAATCCAAAGTTACCTAGGGACAAATGAAAATGAAAACAAAATGACTCAAAATTTGTGGGACACAGCAGAAGCAGTCCTAAGAGGGAAATCCTAGCAATACAGGGCTACCTCAGGAAACAAGAAAAAGATCAAATAAATAATCTTGCTTTACACTTAAAAAAACTAGAAAAAAAAAACAATAAACAAAGCCCAAAGTGAATAGAAAGAAGAAAATAATAAAGATCAGAGTGTAAATAAACGAAATAGAGTCTAGAAAAACAATACGAAAGATTAACAAAACCAAGGGCTGGTTCTTTGAAAGAATAAACAAAATTGACAAACCAGACTCACCAAAGAAAACATAGAGAGAACTCAAATAAATAAGATCAGAAATGAAAGAGGAGAAATAACCACTGACTTCACAGAAATATAATGGATCATAAGAAAATACTATGAGAAAGTATATGTCAACAAATTGGACAATCTGGAAGAAATGGACACATTCCTAGAAACATACAATCTCCCAAGACTGAGTCGAGAAAAACTGAAAATCTGAACTGACCAATTAACGCCAATGAAATAGAATTAGTAATCAAAAATCTCTCAAGAAACAAAAGTCCTGGACCAGATGGCTTCATAGGTGAATTTTACCAAATATTCAAAGAAGCATTATCACCTATTCTTAACAAACTATTCCAAAAAATTCAAGAAGAGGGAAGGCTCCCTAACTACTTTTATGAGACCACCATTACCTTGATTCCAAAATCAAAGACATTAAGAAAAAAGAAACCTATAAGCCAATATCTCTTATGAACATTTCTGCAAAAATCTTCAACAAAATATTAGCAAACTGAATTCAGTAATATATTAAAAATATGCCATCATACACCATCATCAAGTTGAATTTATTCCTGGGATGCAAGGTTGGTTAAAATTCACAAATCAATTAATGTGATACACCACATTAACAAAGCAAAAGATAAAAACCATATGATCATATCAATAGATATAGAAAAAGCGTTCGACAAAATCCAGCATCCATTTATGATAAAAACTCTCACCCAAGTGGGAATACAGGGAACATACCTCAACATAATAAAGGTCATATATGACAAATCTACAGTTAACATCATACTCAATGGGAAAAGGCTAAAAGCATTTTCCTTAAGATCAGAAACAAGACAATGATGCTCACTTTCATCATTCCTTTTCAACATTGTGTTTGAAGTCTTAGCCACAGCAATTAGATAAGAAAAAGAAATAAAAGGCATCCAAATTGGAAAGGAAAAAGTAACTCTCTTGTTATTTGCCGATGACATGATTCTATATAGAGAGAACCTTAAAGATTCCACACACACACACACACAAAAATTGTTAGAACTGATCAATAAATTCAGTAATGTAGTAGGTTACAAAATAAATATTCAGAAGCCACTGGCATTTTTATACGCCAATGAAGAACTTTCAGAAAGAGAAATTAAGAAAACGATTCCATTTACCATTGCCTCAAAAACTATAAAATACTTGGTAATCAAATTAACCAAAAGGTAAGAGACCTGTTTTCAGAAAAATATGTCGTTGAAAAAAGAAATGAAAGAAGATACAAAAACAATGGAAGCATATACTGTGTTCATGGGTAGGAAGAATCAACATCGTTAAAATAGCCATACTACCCAAAGCAATCCCTATAAAAATGCCAATGGCATTTTTTTTTCAGAGAGCAAGAACAAATAATTCTAAAATTTATATGGAACCATAAAAAAAAAAAACTGAATAGCCACAGCAATCTTGAGAATGAAAACCAAAGGTGGAGGTATTGCACTACATGATATCAAACTATAATGAGTCTACAGTGATCAAAACAGCATGGTAGTGGCATAAAAACAGATACATTGATCAACAGAACAGAACAGAGAGCTCAGAAATAAATTCTTGCTTATGCGCTCACTTAATATATGACAAAGTAGGTAAGAATATACAATGAGGTAAAGACAGTCTCTTCAATAAAT